>NC_045978.1:34667335-34967335 GCF_010909765.2 Amblyraja radiata | reverse complement strand
AAGCAAAGAGTAGGAGTAAACGGGTCCTTTTCACAATGGCAGGCAGTGACTAGTGGGGTACAAGGCTCAGTGCTGGAACCCCAGCTATTTACAATATATATTAATGATTTGGACGAGGGAATTGAATGCAACATTTCCAAGTTTACGGATGACAAGAGGCTGGGGGGCAGTGTTAGCTGTGAGGAGGATGCTAGGAGGCTGCAAGGTGACTTGGATAGGTTGGGTGAGTGGACAAATGCATGGCAGATGCATCAATGGAATGGAACGGAACAGGTAGACGCACAGAGTCTCTTGCCCAGAGAAGGGGGGATCGAGAACCTGAGAACATAGATTTAAGGTGAGGGGAGAAAGATTTAATAGGAACACGAGGGGTAACCTTATCAGGCAGTGTGGTGGGTGTCTGGAACGAGCGGATGAAGGAGGTAGTTGAAGCATGTTGTATCGTAAAGTTTAAGAAACATTTGGATAGGTACATGGATAGGACAGGTTTAGAGTGATATGAGCCAAATGCAGGAAGGTGGCACAAGTTTGGGTCAGTGTGAGCAAATTGGGAGAAAGGGCCTGTTGCCACGCTGTATGACTGGGGTAAACACCTCTGTAGACTTCAGGCACAGACAAAAGACTACCAATGTGGGCTGGAAGAGCCTAGTGTTACCAGAGATGAGATCCTCATTCAGTCAAAGGGGGACAAAAAGAAACTGAAGAATCTTGAAGCAGAATTTTTGCCGCTTCATAAGGAACGGGCTGCTTCAGAGCAAACACCATGCAGAAGAGGAATGTGGGGGAGATTGTGGGGGAGGAATATGGTACGATTCTAGACCAGTGAGTTCACCTTACTGTGTGTGCCAGTGTGTTCATTGCTGATCCGATGTCATGACAGTCGCCCCTAAGGTAAAGTCAAAATCAGTCAGACTATGTCAGTGTGGGTATTCAAAGCCGTGGAGGGGAGGGGGCGGGGGGGGGGGGGGGGGGGGGGGGGGGGGGGGGGGGGGAGATGGAAGAGGGGCAAACAGCAGCTGCAGTCAGGATCAAATCCAGGATTCTGGTGCAGTAAGGCAGCAACTCTACAACTGAGCCACTGTGCATCCTATTGCAATTATGCAAGGCACGAGCAAGATTTCATCTAAAAATTCTGTGCAGTCTTTGGCCCCTTAATTAAAGAGATATTATCCCTGGAGGCAGTTCAGAAAAGGATCACTGGGATGATCCCAGGCAAGAACGGATTACCTTGGTTCCACTGCCCAGCCATAAAACTTCAGATGAAGCCAACAAGGAACTTCACGTTCAGTCTTGGAAAAAACACTGGTCCATAATGCAAATGGAGACACACTGCTCCTCCTGGGTGACCAAGGTCAGGGCCGATAGAGGTTCCGTCAGGCAATGCATGGTTGGCAAACAAGAAGAACCAACGAGAGAGCAGGCTATTTTAGACTGGGTATTGAGTAATGAGGAAGTGTTAGTTAGCAGTCTTGGGTAAGAGTGACCATAATATGGTTGAGTTCTTCATTAGGATGGAGAGTGACATTGTTAATTCAGAAACAATGGTTCTGAACTTAAAGAAAGATAACTTTGAGGGTATGAGACGTGAATTGGCCAAGATTGACTGGCAATTAATTCTAAAAGGGTTGACGGTGAATATGCAATGGAAGACATTTAAAGACTGCATGGATGAACTACAAAAATTGTTCATCCCAGTTTGGCAAAAGAATAAATCAGGGAAGGTAGTGCATCCGTGGATAACAAGGGAAATCAGGGATAGTATCCAAGCGAAGGATGATACTATCCAAATTAGCCAGAAAAAGCAGCATACCAGAGGACTGGGAGAAATTCAGAGACCAGCAGAGGAGGACAAAGGGCTTAATTAGGAAAGGAAAAATAGATTATGAAAGAAAACTGGCAGGGAACATAAAAACTGACTGCAAAAGTTTTTATAGAAAAGAAAGATTAGTTAAAACAAATGTAGGTCCCTTGCAGTCAGAAACAGGTGAGTTGATCAAGGAGAACAAGGATATGGCGGACCAATTGAATAACTACTTTGGTTCCGTCTTCACTAAGGAAGACATAAATAATCTGCCGGACATAGCAGGGGACCGCGGGTCAAAGGAGTTGGAGGAATTGAGTGAAATCCAGGTTAGTCGGGAAGTGGTGTTGGGTAAAATGAATGGATTAAAGGCCGAAAAATCCCCAGGGCCAGATAGGCTGCATCCCAGAGTACTTAAGGAAGTAGCTCCAGAAATAGTGGATGCATTAGTAATAATCTTTCAAAACTCTTTAGATTCTGGAGTAGTTCCTGAGGATTGGCGGGTAGCAAACGTAACCCCACTTTTTAAGAAGGGAGGGAGAGAGAAGGCGGGGAATTACAGACCAGTTAGTCTAACATCGGTAGTGGGGAAACTGCTAGAGTCAGTTATTAAAGATGGGATAGCAGCACGGCAAACAGTATTCATGTGGATAGAGAACTGGATGGCAAACAGGAAGCAAAGAGTAGGAGTAAACGGGTCCTTTTCACAATGGCGGGCAGTGACTAGTGGGGTACCGCAAGGCTCAGTGCTGGGACCCCAGCTATTTACAATATATATTAATGATCTGGATGAGGGAATTGAAGGCAATATCTCCAAGTTTCCGGATGACACTAAGCTGGGGGGCAGTGTTAGCTGTGAGGAGGATGCTGGGAGACTGCAAGGTGACTTGGATAGGCTGGGTGAGTGGGCAAATGTTTGGCAGATGCAGTATAATGTGGATAAATGTGAGGTTATCCATTTTGGTGGCAAAAACAGGAAAGCAGACTATTATCTAAATGGTGGCCGATTAGGAAAAGGGGAGATGCAGCGAGACCTGGGTGTCATGGTACACCAGTCATTGAAAGTAGGCATGCAGGTGCAGCAGGCAGTGAAGAAAGCGAATGGTATGTTAGCTTTCATAGCAAAAGGATTTGAGTATAGGAGCAGGGAGGTTCTACTGCAGTTGTACAGGGTCTTGGTGAGACCACACCTGGAGTATTGCGTACAGTTTTGGTCTCCAAATCTGAGGAAGGACATTATTGCCATAGAGGGAGTGCAGAGAAGGTTCACCAGACTGATTCCTGGGATGTCAGGACTGTCATATGAAGAAAGACTGGATAGACTTGGTTTATACTCTCTAGAATTTAGGAGATTGAGAGGGGATCTTATAGAAACTTACAACATTCTTAAGGGGTTGGACAGGCTAGATGCAGGAAGATTATTCCCGATGTTGGGGAAGTCCAGGACAAGGGGTCACAGCTTAAGGATAAGGGGGAAATCCTTTAAAACCGAGATGAGAAAAACCTTTTTCACACAGAGAGTGGTGAATCTCTGGAACTCTCTGACACAGAGGGTAGTTGAGGCCAGTTCATTGGCTATATTTAAGAGGGAGTTAGATGTGGCCCTTGTGGCTAAGGGGATCAGAGGGTATGGAGAGAAGGCAGGTACGGGATACCGAGTTGGATGATCAGCCATGATCATATTGAATGGCGGTGCAAGCTCGAAGGGCCGAATGGCCTACTCCTGCACCTAATTTCTATGTTTCTAAGAGACCAACTCCAAGGTGGTCCTTTTCCTGACAAAATCCTAGCAGCACAGCCTGAACATAATCAACACCCTGCATTGTCAGAGGGACGTTGTGTCAAATACCTTGCTCCAAGCACTGGTACCTGCGAGATTGTACCACCATACTGAAGGACCTCAAAGATGTTCATGCCACCCAATACACCTATGACTGCTGGAGGGACCAATCTATGTGCAGCATCTGATCCTATCTGATCCATAACATTGATCGATGTCTGGATAACCCACTGAGTTACTGCAGCACTTCGTTTTTGTAAACTTGCATCTGCAATTCTTGGAAAACATAGATAATAGGTGCAGGAGGAGGCCATTTGGCCGTTCGAGCCAGCACCGCCATTCATTGTGATCACAACTGATCATTCACAATCAGTAACCCATGCCTGCCTTCTCCCCATATCCTTTGATTCCGCTAGACCCTAGGGCTCTATCTAACACTATTTTAAATTCATCCAGTGAATTGGCATCTACTACCTTCTGTGGCAAAGAATTCCACAAATTCACGACTCTCGAGGTGAAAACGTTTTTTCTCATCTCAGTTTTAAATGGTCTCCCTTTTATTTCTGGACTGTGGCCCCCTGGTTCTGGACTCCCCCAACATTGAGAAAAAATTTCCTGCATTTAGCTTGTCCAGTCCTTTTATAATTTTATACGTTTCTATAACAACATTCCTCGTTTCTCCTACCCACACCATTGCCTCCATCCACATTGTCCCAAAACATCAACATCAACTGAAGCATTACTACAAGACAGTGTTGAAGCACTGAAGGACTGCACAAAACAGCACCTCATAAACAACCTGAAGGCTACATCAACTATTTAGTGTGCACAGTTTAAGGATTAACCCTGAATTGCACCATATTGCACCTGTGTAGACTCCTGTTTTTTTCCCACCGAAGCGGTCTGAAGAGAATGGCCAGGAGAACGAGGAGCTAAATAACTGTAAACCCACAGTCTTCCTGGATCAGAAGCTCCATCTTTCCTCAAAGGAAAATAAATAACTGCACACACAGCACCTTGAAGGGCGAGACCTAGCGTGGAGATCGCATATTTTCCCTCTGATCATGTGATAACATACAAAGCACAAGATAGAAGCCGGAATTATCCTGGCCTCCCATACCTGTCCTGCCATTCAACATCATGCTGAACTGTCGCAAGATTCAACTCTGTCTGTATCCGTTTCCCATGACTCTGACTTGCCTGATATTTCAAAGATTTATCTGCTCCTTCTTCCAATTTCCCCAATGATCGAGCCCCAACAACATGAGAATTCCAGGGATTCTCTGCCCTTTGTGAGGTTGTTTCAATGCACCACCATTTTAAATGACTACTTACATTTCACTGCACCTTATGGTGTATGTGACAAATACATTTGAACTTGAACTTGATTGCAGCAGCATCACAGGCATATAGACTCAGACAACACACAAAAACATATAAATTGTGCAAAACAGTAAAAAGGAAAAGACTGCAATAACACAGAACATTAGCGCAATATATAATTAGAAAACAAGTCTGTGGTAGCACAAGAGGAGGGGGGGGGGGGGGGGGGGTGGAGCTGCAGTGTTCCGTTACTGTGGTGGTATTAATGGTTATGCAAGTCATTTCAAGAATCTGCTGGTTGCAGGAAAATAGCTGTCCCTGAACTCAGTGGCGTGGGAAGTCAGGCAATGATTGATGCCACCTTCCTGAGGCAAAATCCGCTTCAGTGAAGATTGCTGTCAAAGGTCTGCATCAATACGCCAAGGCTTTTGTTTAACCTTTCTCACCACATCATTGTATTTCATTTCCAATGGTTTGGAGCTAATTTCCAGAAATAAGGATCGGCTGTTCAGTCTACGCCAATGGTGTTCCACAACCAAGGTGATCCCATCCTCTGTGGTTGACCTGCAGTACACAGATACTGACATCAACATACAGTGGCTTGCAAAAGTATTCATACCCCTTGAATTTTTCCACATTTTGTCACGTTACAACCACAAACCTAAATGTATTTTATTGGGATTTTATGTGATAGACCAACACAAAGTGGTGCATAATTGTGAAGTGGAAGGAAATTGATACATGGTTTTCAACTTTTTTTACAAATAAAAAACTGAAAAGTGTGGCGTGCAAAAGTATTCAGCCCCCCTGAGTCAATACTTTGTAGAACCACCTTTCGCTGCAATTACAGCTGCAAGTCTTTTGGGGGTATGTCTCTACCGGCTTTGCACATCTAGAGACTGACATTTTTGCCCATTCTTCTCTGCAAAATAGCTCAAGCTCAGTCAGATTGGATGGAGAGCATCTGTGAACAGCAATTTTCAAGTCTTGCCAGAGATTCTCAATTGGATTTAGGTCTGGACTTTAACTGGACTTTAACTGGGCCATTCTAACACATGAATATGCTTTGATCTAAACAATTCCATTATAGCTCTGGCTGTATGTTTAGGGTCGTTGTCCTGCTGGAAGGTGATCCTCCACCCCAGTCTCAAGTCTTTTGCAGACTCTAACAGATTTTCTTCCAACATTGCCCTGTATTTGGCTCCATCCATCTTCCCATCAACTCTGACCAGCTTCCCTGTCCCTGTCCCTGCTGAAGAAAAGCATCCCCACAGCTCCTCCAGACTTACCATGGGCCTCTTGGCTGCTTCTCTGATCAATGCTCTCCTTGCCCGGCCTGTCAGTTTAGGTGGACGGCCATGTCTTGGTAGGTTTGCAGTTGTGCCATACTCTTTCCATTTTCGGATGATGGATTGAACAGTGCTCCGTGAGATGTTCAAAGCTTATGATATTTTTTTATAACCTAACCCTGCTTTAAACTTATCCACAACTTTATCCCTGGCCTGTCTGGTGTGTTCCTTGGGCTTCACGATGCTGTTTGTTCACTAATGTTCTCTAACAAACCTCTGAGGCCTTCACAGAACAGCTGTATTTATACTGAGATTAGATTAGACATAAGTGGACTCTATTTACTAATTAGGTGACTTCTGAAGGCAATTGGTTGCACTGGATTTTATTTAGGGGTATCAGAGTAAAGGGGGCTGAATACTTTTGCACGCCACACTTTTCAGTTTTTTATTTGTAAACAAATTTGAAAACCATGTATCATTTTCCTTCCACTTCACAATTATGCGCCACTTTGTATTGGTCTATCACATAAAATCCCAATAAAATACATTTAGGTTTGTGGTTGTAACGTGACAAAATGTGGAAATGTTCAAGGGGTATGAATACTTTTGCAAGCCACTGTACATTCTGACACCAAGCTCCAAGCCATCGGTTATGCTTTTCACTGAAGCAAGAGAGGGGATGGGCCTTGCATTCAGTCGACAAAGGTCTTCAACCAACCTGCCCCACAATGTGTGTGTGTGTACATTGCACCAGGACATTCAGAACCAAGGTGGGCAGATAAAATATACAGAGCAATCAGGATTGAGTTGAAGGGCAGTACACGTCTGAGGGAGAATGGTCTTCCCTATTCCTTTGATTTAGGAATCAACTTAGTGGGACTGTTAAACAGAACAAGTAACTACATCTGTTTAAGAAAGAACTGCAGAAGCTGGAAACATCGAAGGTAGACTAAAAAGCTGGAGAAACTCAAAGGGCGAGGCAGCATCTATGGAGCGAAGAAATAGGCGACGTTTCAGGTCTAGACCCTTCTTCAGACTGATGTCAGTGGGGGGCGGGAAAAAGAAAGGAAGAGGCGGAGACAGTAGGCTGTGGGAGAACTGGGAAGGGGAAGGGAAGGATGGAGAAAGCAAGGACTACCTGAAATTGGAGAAGTCAATGTTCAAACCGCTGGAATGTAAACTACCCAAGCGAAATATGAGGTGCTGTTCCTCCAATTTGCAGTGGGACTCACTCTGGCCATGGAGGAGGCCCAGAACAGAAAGATCGGATCCGGAATGGGAAGGGGAGTTGAAGTGCTGAGCCACAGGGAAATCAGGTTGGTTATTGTGAACTGAGCGGACGTGTTGGACGAAGCGATCGCCAAGGCTGCGCTTGGTCTCACCGATGTAGAGCAGCTGACACCTGGAACAGCAGATGCAATAGATGAGGTTGGAGGAGGTGCAGGTGAACCTCTGCCTCAACTGGAAAGACTGCTTGGGTCCTTGGATGGAGTCAAGGGGATAGGTAAAGCGACAAGTGTAGCATTTCCTCCTTCACAGGGTACGGTCTCTGCGGAAAGCAGGAAGGGGAGGAGATGGGAAGATGGGGCCAGTGGTGGGATCCCATTGGTGGCGGCGAAAATGTTGGAGGATATGTTGTATGCGACGGCTGGTAGGATGGAAGGTGAGGACAAGGGAACTACATCAGTAGGCAAGCTTCCCCTAGCCACTAAGAGATTAGTATGCAAACTTAAAGCACATGGTATTGGGGGTTCCGTATTGGTGTGGATAGAGAACTGGCTGGCAGACAGGAAGCAAAGAGTAATAATAATAATAATGGATGGAATTTATATAGCGCCTTTCTAATACTCAAGGCGCTTTACATCGCATTATTCATTCACTCCTCAGTCACGCTCGGAGGTGGTAAGCTACTTCTATAGCCACACCTGCCCTGGGGCAGACTGACGGAAGCGTGGCTGCCAATCTGCACCTATGGCCCCTCCGACCACCACCAATCACTCACACACATTCACACACAGGCAAAGAGTAGGAGTAAACGGGTCCTTTTCACAATGGCAGGCAGTGACTAGTGGGGTACAAGGCTCAGTGCTGGAACCCCAGCTATTTACAATATATATTAATGATTTGGACGAGGGAATTGAATGCAACATTTCCAAGTTTGCGGATGACATGAAGCTGGGGGGCAGTGTTAGCTGTGAGGAGGATGCTAGGAGGCTGCAAGGTGACTTGGATAGGTTGGGTGAGTGGGCAAATGCATGGCAGATGCATCAATGGAATGGAACGGAACAGGTAGACGCACAGAGTCTCTTGCCCAGAGTAGGGGGGATCGAGAACCTGACAACATAGATTTAAGGTGAGGGGAGAAAGATTTAATAGGAACACGAGGGGTAACCTTATCAGGCAGTGTGGTGGGTGTCTGGAACGAGCTGATGAAGGAGGTAGTTGAAGCATGTCGTATCACATCGTTTAAGAAACATTTGGATAGGTACATGGATAGGACAGGTTTAGAGTGATATGAGCCAAATGCAGGAAGGTGGCACAAGTTTTGGACAGTGTGAAAGGGCCTGTTGACGCGCCGTATGACTCTGGGGTAAACACCTCTGTAGACTTCAGGCACAGACAAAAGACTACCAATGTGGGCTGGAAGGGCCTAGTGTTTCCAGAGATGAGATCCTCATTCAGTCAAAGGGGAACAAAAAGAAACTGAAGAATCTTGAAGCAGAATTTTTGCCGCTTCATAAGGAACGGGCTGCTTCAGAGCAAACACCATGCAGAAGAGGAATGTGGGGGAGATTGTGGGGGAGGAATGTGGGACGATTCTAGACCAGTGAGTTCACCTTACTGTGTGTGCCAGTGTGTATATTGCTGATCCGATGTCATGACAGTCGCCCCTAAGGTAAAGTCAAAATGCAAACCAAAATCAAAGCTGTAGAGGAGGCGTTTGAAAGCAATAAGATCAGAGAAAATTGGAGTGATTTAGTTTAGTTTAAAGAGTATAGGAGCAAGGAGGTCCTACTGCAGTTGTACAGGGTCCTAGTGAGACCACACCTGGAGTATTGTGTGAAGTTTTGGTCTCCTAATTTGAGGACGGCCATTCTTGCTATTGAGGGAGTGCTGCATAAGTTCACCAAGTTAATTACCGGGATGGCGGGACTGACATATGATGAAAGAATGGCTTATATTCACTGGAATTTAGATGGATGAGAGGGGATCATATAGAAACATATACAGTAAATTTCTTAAGGGATTGGATGCAGGATAGATGCAGGAAAAATGTTCCCGATGTTGGGGGAGTCCAGAACCAGGGGTCACTGTTTAAGAATAAGGGGTAGGCCATTTAGGACTGAGATGAGGAAAAACTATTTCCATCCAGAGAGTTGTGCATCTGTGGAGTTCTCTGTCACAGAAGGCAGTGGAAGCCAATTCACTGGATGTATTCAAGAGAGTTAGATATAGCTCTTAGGCCTAAAGGAATCAAGGGATATGGGGAGAAATCAGGAACGGGGTACTGATTTTGGATGATCAGGCATGATCATATTGAATGAGGGTGCTGTCTTGAAGAGCCAAATGGCCTACTCCTGCACCTATCTTCTGTTTTCAAAGATACAGCACGGAAACAGGCACTTTGGCCCAATAAGTCAGTGTGTTGACCATCAATCACCCATTCTGTCTAGTACCACTTGCTCATCCACTCCCTAAACTCTTCAGATGAGTTTAACGTACAAACCTGCACATCTTTGCAAAACGAGAGCGCCCAGAGGAAACCCATGTGGTCACATGGGGAACATGCAAGCTTCACAGAGACAGCACCCACTATCAGGATCAAACCTGGGTCTCTGGTGCTTTGTTGGGCAGCAGCTCGACCAGCTGCGCCACTAAGGTGGTTCTGAGGGCCCAGCCTGGGTCATGCAGGTCAAAGGAATTCAGCAAGGCTTGGTTTCACAGACATTCAAAAATAATAGAAACAGATGTAGAATAATTCATGGAGCCAGTGACATAGAGGACCCTGGTGGCCAACAATTGGGAAGGGGCCAGTGCAGAGGATTGGGCTCAGTAATCAGAAAGGGTGCCAGTGATGGGGAGATGGTCAGCAAACCAGGGGTGTGGTGAAACACAGGGAGACAGCAGATAGGTACAAGGGGCTACTGAATATGCCAGGTGCAAGTGCTAAAAGGCTCATTGGAAACCAATCTTTAGGGAGTACAAAGATCTAGTTATTTGAGCTCAGAGAGTCAATGGAAGAATAAAGAGTCATGGATGTGGACAAGGAGCAAGTGGGTAGAAGGGGAGTTGAGGGCTTCAGCAGCGAGGCAGGGGAGACAGTGGTGATGTACAGCGAGCCAATGGATGCCTACATGGTGTAAATGCTATAGAGCACAGGGAACCAGTGCAGAGGCACGGGAGTCAGTAGTGGTGAAGAGGGACTAAGAGAACCACACAGAATGAATAAACCCCTGTTAACTGCAGCTGAGTATGAGTGAATAATGGATGTGTGCAGTGTATTTCTGTGCAGGTGATGGAAGATTTGTTAGTGATAGGTGTGGGAATTAAGAAAGAATCGGAGCTGCAAGCCTCTCCAGTGGAGAGATGTCCACACTCACCATAGTCCAAAGCTTTCTGCGTTACTCTCACTTTCAAGCCTGGGTTTGTACACAAGATGCACGAGGCAAGAAACAGGAGAGCGGTCGTCACAATCCAAAGTCTGGGCAACATCTCCACTTGATGTCTCCGCTGAGATAGAGCGAGACAGCAGGTCACTGATGGACCGAGTCTATTTAAACAGGTACAAAGCAGAAGCTGCTGAAATACTTTGAATTTGGCGTTCGTTACTTGATGCTTGCTTAATTTCCTGAATTTCTGGGGGGGGGATGGGGGAAGAGAGTAAGCTGCTCAGAAGTGGCATAATGACCAGTGCCACAGTGGTGGAGAATGTTGGTATGAGTGCACTGGTTCCTCACATGATGGAGGGACTGATCTGGCATTTGAGACCAGAATCGAACAACAGTGGGTCGCCCAAGAACTGTCGTAAAGCCTCTGTTAAAGAAACCAAATTTAGACAGTGGGCCACTGATTAATTACAGACCCACATCGAATCTATCCTTTATGAGCAAGGTGTTGGAGAAAGTGGTATTCAAACAAATACAACACTTTCTGAATCAAAATAACATTTTAGAGAAATTTCAATCCGGTTTCAGAGAAAATTTCAATCTGGTTTTAAAGCAAATAACAGCCCTGATAAAAAATAGTCAGTGACCTTAGAGTTAGCACTGATGAGGACAAAGTCTCAGTGCTGAACCTCTTAGACATCACAGCAGCTTTTGTCACCATAGATCACAGTATTCTTATAGATCGCCTAGAAAATTGGGTCAGCCTGTCAGAACAGGTACTAAGTTGGTTCCAATCATATATAAGTGGAAGGAAGTACTTTGTTAGCCTTGGTGACTATGTGTCACAGCTGCATGATATATCGTTTGGTGTAGCACAAGGTAGCTGCCTTGGTCCACTACTCTTTTCCTTGTAAATACTGCAGCTAGGACGAGTTATCAGACAGCATAATGGAATTTTTCTAAGTTACGCCGATGACACTCAGTTACACCTCTCTGTCGAACCCACTGATGCAAATGCCTTGTTAATGGACCTTCTGCCTATTTTCCGTTAAAAAATGGATAAATGCTAACTTTCTTAAACTCAACGATGACAAGACTGAAATTTTAATACTTGGATCAAAACCCAAGAGAGAGATGTTACTCAGTAACTGGGAAATTTTACTGCCTTTGTCAAACAAGAAGTCACTAGCCTGGGGGTAAAAATTGACAATGATCTTAATTTAAAATCTCACATAAATAAGGTAACAGAAGTGAGCTTTCTATCACCTCAGAAATATTGCTAAAGTATGGCCTTTCTTAACAACATGACTGTAAAAAACTCAAGCAGACTTGATTACTGTTATGCCTTATTTGCCGGTCTGCCTTCAAAATCCACCAACAAGTTACAGCTGATTTAAAATGCTGCAGCCCGACTTCTGACAAATACCAAGAAAATGGAACATATCACCCCAGTTTTATACTCCCTCCATTGGCTCCCTGTGAGATCCAGTATGAAAAGTGCTATACAAATAAAGTTATTAACTTCGCAAGCTGGGACTCTTCCTTGGAGCGCAGAAGGATGAGGGATGATCTTATAGTGGTGTACAAAATCATGAATGGAATGGAACGGAACAGGTAGACGCACAGAGTCTCTTGCCCAGAGAAGGGGGGATCGAGAACCAGAGAACATAGATTTATGGTGAGGGGAGAAAGATTTAATAGGAACACGAGGGGTAACATTATCAGGCAGTGTGGTGGGTGTCTGGAACGAGCTGATGAAGGAGGTAGTTGAAGCATGTCGTATCGCACGTTTAAGAAACATTTGGATAGATACATGGATAGGAAAGGTTTAGAGTGATATGAGCCAAATGCAGGAAGGTGGCACAAGTTTTGGTCAGTGTGAGCAAATTGGGTGAAAGGGCCTGCTGCCACGCTGTATGACTGGGGTAAACACCTCTGTAGACTTCAGGCACAGACAAAAGACTACCAATGTGGGCTGGAAGAGCCTAGTGTTTCCAGAGATGAGATCCTCATTCAGTCAAGGGGGAACAAAAAGAAACTGAAGAATCTTGAAGCAGAATTTTTGCCGCTTCATAAGGAACGGGCTGCTTCAGAGCAAACACCATGTAGAAGAGGAATGTGGGGGAGATTGTGGGGGAGGAATATGGGATGATTCTAGACCAGTGAGTTCACCTTACTGTGTGTGCCAGTGTGTTCATTGCTGATCCGATGTCATGACAGTCGCCCCTAAGGTAAAGTCAAAATGCAAGCCTAAATCGTAAAAAAAGATGAATGTGGATACATCAGTCAGACTATGTCAGTGTGGGTATTCAAAGCTGTGAAGGGGGGAGGGGGGGTGGGGAGATGGAAGAAGGGCAGACAGGATCAAATCCAGGATTCTGGTGCAGTAAGGCAGCAACTCTACAACTGAGCCACTGTGCATCCTATTGCAATTATGTAAGGCACGAGCAAGATTTCATTTAAAAATTCTGTGCAGTCTTTGTCCCGTTAATTAAAGAGATATTATCCCTGGAGGCAGTTCAGAAAAGGATCACTGGGATGATCCCAGGCAAGAACGGATTACCTTGGTTCCACTGCCCAGCCATAAAACTTCAGATGAAGCCAACAAGGAACTTCACGTTCAGTCTTTCAACCAAGAAGAACCAACGAGCGAGCAGGCTATTTTAGACTGGGTATTGAGTAATGAGGAAGGGTTAGTTAGCAGTCTTGTTGTACGTGCCCGCTTGGGCAAGAGTGCCCATAATATGGTTGAGTTCTTCATTAGGATGGAGAGTGACATTGTTAATTCAGAAACAATGGTTCTGAACTTAAAGAAAGGTAACTTTGAGGGTATGAGACGTGAATTGGCCAAGATTGACTGGCAATTAATTCTAAAAGGGTTGACGGTGGATATGCAATGGAAGACATTTAAAGACTGCATGGATGAACTACAAAAATTGTTCATCCCAGTTTGGCAAAAGAATAAATCAGGGTAGGTAGTGCATCCGTGGATAACAAGGGAAATCAGGGATAGTATCAAAGCAAAAGATGAAGCGTACAAATTAGCCAGAAAAAGCAGCATACCAGAGGACTGGGAGAAATTCAGAGACCAGCAGAGGAGGACAAAGGGCTTAATTAGGAAAGGAAATGGTCTCACCGATGTAGAGCAGCTGACACCTGGAACAGCAGATGCAATAGATGAGGTTGGAGGAGGTGCAGGTGAACCACTGCCTCAACTGGAAAGACTGCTTGGGTCCTTGGATGGAGTCAAGGGGATAGGTAAAGCGACAAGTGTAGCATTTCCTCCTTCACAGGGTACGGTCTCTGCGGAAAGCAGGAAGGGGAGGAGATGGGAAGATGGGGCCGGTGGTGGGATACCATTGGTGGCGGCGAAAATGTTGGATGATATGTTGTATGCGTCGGCTGGTAGGGTGGAAGGTGAGGACAAGGGAACTACATCAGTAGGCAAGCTTCCCCTAGCCACTCGTACTGCACTCAAGTAGAATGCAACAAGTCTCCAAGAGACCTACTGCATACCGCAATATCTCATTGAAACAGATAATCCTTGCCGCTTGACAGGCTCCATTTTGGGAACAGTTAAATTGTATTGCCCAATTCCCCACAATGGTTTGTGTTCCAGTGTGCAAAACACTGAATCACAATTTATATAATAGTAGGAAGTTGGAAGTGGCAGGGGGACGCGAACATGAGCAGAGAGGTGTAAAATGAGTGTAGAAGCAATAGGTAGCAAGGTGAACAGTAAAAGTGGCAGGCAGACAAACCCAGGTCAAAAATCAAAAAGGGCCACTTTTCAACATAATTGTATAAGGGGTAAGAGTGTTGTAAAAACAAGCCTGAAGGCTTTGTGTCTCAATGCAAGGAGCATCCATAATAAGGTGGATGAGTTGAATGAGCAGATAGCTATTAATGACGATGATATAGTTGGGATCACGGAGACATGGCTCCAGGGTGACCAAGGCTGGGAGCTGAACATCCAGGGATATTCAATATTCAGGAGGGATAGACAGAAAGGGAAAGGAAGTGGGGTAGCGTTGCTGGTCAGAGAGGAGATTAACACAATAGAAAGAACATTAGCTTGGAGGATGTGGAATCGATATGGGTAGAGCTGCGAAACACTAAGGGGCAGAAAACGCTAGTTGTGTTGTGTACAGGCCACCTAACAGTAGTAGTGGAGTTGTGGATGGCATCAAACAGGAAACAGGATATTAGAAATGCGTGCAACACAGGTAAAACAGTTATAATGGGTGACTTCAATCTACATATAGATTGGGTGAATCAAATTGGCAGGGGTGCTGAGGAAGAGGATTTCTTGGAATGTATGCGGGATAGTTTTCTAAACCAACATGTAGAGGAACCAACGAGAGAACAGGCTATTCTAGACTGGGTATTGAGTAATGAGGAAGGGTTAGTTAGCAGTCTTGTTGTGCGTGCCCCCTTGGGCAAGAGTGACCATAATATGGTTGAGTTCTTCATTAGGATGGAGAGTGACATTGTTAATTCAGAAACAATGGTTCTGAACTTAAAGAAAAGTAACTTTGAGGATATGAGACGTGAATTGGCCAAGATTGACTGGCAATTAATTCTAAAAGGGTTGACGGTGGATATGCAATGGAAGGCATTTAAAGACTGCATGGATGAACTACAAACATTGTTCATCCCAGTTTGGCAAAAGAATAAATCAGGGTAGGTAGTGCATCCGTGGATAACAAGGGAAATCAGGGATAGTATCAAAGCAAAAGATGAAGTGTACAAATTAGCCAGAAAAAGCAGCATACCAGAGGACTGGGAGAAATTCAGAGACCAGCAGAAGAGGACAAAGGACTTAATTAGGAAAGGGAAAATAGATTATGTAAGTAAATTGGCAGGGAACATAAAAACTGACTGCAAACGTTTTTATAGATATGTGAAGAGAAAGAGATTAGTTAAAACAAATGTAGGTCCCTTGCAGTCAGAAACAGGTGAATTGATCATGGGGAACAAGGATATGGTGGACCAATTGAATAACTACTTTGGTTCCGTCTTCACTAAGGAAGACATAAATAATCTGCCGGAAATAGCAGGGGACCGCGGGTCAAAGGAGATGGAGGAACTGAGTGAAATCCAGGTTAGTCGGGAAGTGGTGTTGGGTGGATTAATTGAATGGATTAAAGGCCGATAAATCCCCAGGGCCAGATAGGCTGCATCCCAGAGTACTTAAGGAAGTAGCTCCACAAATAGTGGATGCATTAGTGATAATTTTTCAAAACTCTTTAGATTCTGGAGTAGTTCCTGAGGATTGGAGAGCAGCTAATGGAACCCCACTTTTTAAAAAGGGAGGGAGAGAGAAAACGGGAAATTACAGACCAGTTAGTCTAACATCGGTAGTGGGGAAACTGCTAGAGCAGTTATTAATGATGGGATAGCAGCATATTTGAAAAGTGGTGAAATCATTGGACAAAGTCAGCATGGATTTACGAAAGGTAAATCATGTCTGACGAATCTTATAGAATTTTTCGAGGATGTAACTAGTAGAGTGGATAGGGGAGAACCAGTGGATGTGTTGTATCTGGACTTTCAGAAGGCTTTCGACAAGGTCCCACATAAGAGATTAGTATACAAAGCACATGGTATTGGTGGTTCAGTATTGATGTGGATAGAGTACTGGCTGGCAGACAGAAAGCAAAGTGTAGGAGTAAACAGGTCCTTTCCACAATGGCAGGCAGTGACTAGTGGGGTACCGCAAGGATCAGTGCTGGTACCCCAGCTATTTACAATATATATTAATGATTTGGACGAGGGAATTGAAGGCAACATCTCCAAGTTTGCGGATGACACTAAGCTGGGGGGCAGTGTTAGCTGTGAGGTGGATGCTAGGAGGCTGCAAGGTGACTTGGATAGGCTGGGTGAGTGGGAAAATGTATGGCAGATGCAGTATAATGTGAATAAATGTGAGGTTATCCACTTTGGTGGCAAAAACAGGAAAGTAGACTATTATCTGAATGGTGGCCGATTAGGAAAAGGGGAGATGCAACGAGACCTGGGTGTCATGGTACACCAGTCATTAAAAGTAGGCATGCAGGTGCAGCAGGCAATGAAGAAAGCGAATGGTATGTTAGCATTCAGAGCAAAAGGATTTGAGTAAAGGAGCAGGGAGGTTCTACTGCAGTTATACAGGGTCTTGGTGAGACCACACCTGGACTTTCATATGAAGAAAGACTGGATAGACTCGGCTTATACTCGCTAGAATTTAGGAGATTGAGGGAGGATCTTATAGAAACTTACAAAATTCTTAAGGGGTTGGACAGGCTAGATGCAGGAAAATTGTTCCCGATGTTGGGGAATTCCAGGACAAGGGGTCACAGCTTAAGTTGAAGGGGGAAATCCATTTGAGAAAAACATTTTTCACGCAGAAAGTGGTGAATCTCTGGAACTCTCTGCCACAGAGGGTAGTTGAGGTTGGTTTATTGGCTATATTTAAGAGGGAGTTAGATGTGGCCCTTGTGGCTAAAGGGATCAGGGGGTATGGAGAGAAGGCAGGTACAGGATACCGAGTTAGATGATCAGCCATGATCATATTGAATGGCGGTGCAGGCTCGAAGGGCCGAAAGGCCTACTCCTGCACCTATCTTCTATGTACGCATCTATGACTGTGTTCCACGTCCAGAATAATCTTCAGATGATGCACCCACTGGCTTGTTTTTATATGTTGTGCTTTACTTTCAGTGACAGAATGGTTGAGAATCTCAATTCCACTCTGGGAGCAAGTGGTGGATGGAGAGGAACACCTCACTAACTAGCTACAGTTCCATCCATTTGCCTTGCCAACCACCATGTACCCAATTTGTAGGAGAATCTGTAGTTCACACTTTCCCAAAACTGAAGGAAAAGCATCCAATTGTGTCTGTGTGCATATGCGTACATTAGATTGGAAATGAGGAACATACCATTTGTTGCCCCAGAGATAATTAGAACTCAGCTATCATTTCTGCACATGGCATGTGTATTTCCCCTTCGTGTTGATTCACTTCATCTTTGGTTACAGCCACAAGTGACCCAGTTTTCATCTGGAGAACGTTACACTCAAGATAAGAACCAACACTTGCGCTAGAAACTGAATGAAGAATTGCAAAATTCCCATTATGAAACAATAAGTATTGTGACCCTGAACAAACTGTGAAAATCAAGAGCTCCAGCCACAGAGACATTCAGAATAATTTAAGCCATGATAAATGTGGGAATCATCAAATGCATGATGTGATTGAGGTACTGTGAGCCTCAACCCCATGCGTTTGCGAGGATAGTGAGGCTCTGTGCAAATCTTGGGAAGGGCAAAAACTATTTCACACCAGTCACCTCAGAACTCAAGGCCTTCTGGATCTGCCTTCTGCTAACCATTTTACCTCTCATTCCCATAATGACCTTTCTGTATTGAAGCACAAACTGGAGGAAGGGCATCTCATATTCTACTAGGGTAGCTTGCAACCTAATGGTATGAACATTGGATTCTCCAATTTTAGGTAACTAATGTAACTTATCCTTCATTCATAAATTCAAGGAGCAGAATTAGGCCATTTTGCCCATCAGGTCTACTACGCCAATCAATCATGTCTGATCTCTTTCCTTTTCAACCCCATTTTCCTGCCGTTGCCCCATAACCCCCGACACCCATATTAATCAAGAACCTATCTACCTCTGCCTGAAAAACATCTATTGATTTGGCCTCCATAGCTGTCTGTGGCAATGAATTCCACAGATTCACCACTCTGACTAAAGAAATTCCTCATCATCTCCTTTCTACAGGTATGCCCTTTCATTCTGAGGCTATGGTCCTAGTTTCTCCCACCAGTGGAAAAATCCTCCCCACATTCACTCTATCCAGGACTTTCACTACTCCGTAAGTTTCAATAAGGACCCACCTCATCCTTCTACCCTCATGCAAGTACAGGTCTTGTGCCTTCAAATGCTCATAATATGTTAACCCACTCATTCCTGGGATCCTCTCCACGCCACTACATCCTTCCTCAGTTATGGGGCCAAAACTGCTCCCAGTACTCCAAATTTGGTTTGACTAGTGCCTTATAAAGCCTCATCATTACGTGCCTGTTTTTGTATTCTAGCCCTCTCGAAATATATGCAAGCATTGCATTCACCTACCTTACTACCGGTTCGACTTGCAAATTAACTTTTTGGGAATCCTGTACCAGCAATCCCAAGTCCCTTTGCAGGTAGATAAGATTAATTTAGATTAGTATCATGTTCACGCTGAGATGGTGGGCCAGAGATGACGTTCTTGTTTTGTACTGTTTTATGTCCCTTGTATATTCTAGGCAGAGACTGACTGAAATTGAGAAATTGCTACTGAGGCCAAGATTCGATTAACCATTACGTTGATGATAAAGCGGGATCAGGGAACAAATGGTCTTCTTTAGCTCCTGGCTCGTGTGAAGGCTTTATAGAGTGTACAAGAGATTTACTCAGTTGAATCTGGACTATAGATGGTATGACAGAGAGAAACTGCTTCCATTGGTTATGATCGCTTTTTTTTTTATAGCAGGTGATGTAGACTGAAGATTATTGACCATCCTGGTTTGTTTACATAGAGCCGGTGTAGTCTCAATGTGCTGAATGGTCTTTTCCATTTTGTGAACATTGTGGTTCTAAAGTTGAAAGATGTAACCTTAGAGGACCAAGATTTACCTGAAATAAAACTGATTCCACAAATGGCTTGTTATGTGGGGAGATGCACTAATTAATGTAATTGAAACAATTGCTAACCAAGAGATAAATGTCAAATTCTTGTGTTTTTTTCCCCGTTGCTAGTTCTGATCTGAAATTCAGTAAATGTGCATGTGGAATCGGATACATTGTTAAAATTGACTGCCAGTCAATGGACAAAGTGCAGGAGACTGAAACTAAATGATACTTCTTGGTCTTTTTGTCTTTCCATTTTGTATGATTTGATAAGCTTAGGTAACCTTGTAGCGTTGCTGTCATATGGTTTATTGAACCAAAAACGCTGTCAAACCAGATCTGAGACAGAGGAGAAACAAATTTAGCAGTAGCTTTAGGAATTAACCAGCCCTTCACAAAATTTGTTTTGTGTCATTAGGTGTTACACGACTGAGGTGTTACACGACTGATCAGAATCTGATCAGTGAAATCGGATCAAGTAAAGTTTATCAAGCAAAGTGGGTAGAGAGGAGGGGGGGTAGAGAGGAGGGGGGGTAGAGAGGAGGGGGGTAGAGAGGAGGGGGGTAGAGAGGAGGGGGGGAGAGAGGAGGGGGGTAGAGAGGAGGGGGAGGGGCAGGGCGAGTGAGTTGGCTGCGAAAAGCGGAGATAGCCCGGGGAGAGAGAGAGAACGAGAGTACAGGGCCCGACTATCTGGAAACCCGGAGGGAGGGAGGAGCAGGATAGGAGCGGTTAGCAGCGGGAGGGAGGGGGAGGGGGCGGGGCGTGACTTCACTCGCTGCACAGGCCGCGAGGAGAAAGTTCTCCGGTGACCTCGGGATCTGCAGAACTTGCTTGTTCTTTCTGTGCCTTTTGAAGAGGGGGGGGGAGGGGTGGTGACGTAACTCGTGGAAAACAGTGCACCTGTGTGTTGCCAGCAGCTGCTATAATCCAGAGCTTGGGGGGGGACGACACACGAGACAGGTGGGCCACGAGCAAAGGCAGTGATGTCATCAGCTGGCCAGTGGTTAGATTTGGAAAAAAAGGTCAGATTTGTGAACAGTTTTAGTGAAAAATTCGGGAAATAATTAACAGATGAGGGGATCTTTGAAATCATGAGGTAAATCTCTACCGGAATATGTTAAAACTTCACCGTTTCGGCATCGGGTTTTCAAGATGAGAATCAAAGGCAAAATGACACACACACACACAGTTTTAATAAGTACTAGACCAAATGCAGACCCGTTGGGTGTTCCCCCAACGCATGTTGCGAGGGGGGGGGGGGGGTAGGGGCGGCCTTAGGCATCACATCAGCCTAACCACCCCCACACACACTAACCTCCCCCCCTTGATATTATATTAATATTCATTCGCTCCTATTACCCCATCCCCCGCCCTATCCACTCACGCATAACCCCCAACTGCGTAAGGCAGCAACTACCGTTGCGCCACTGAGCCGTCCTCATGTAGGTTGTTTGAAAAGAGCGTATATCTCGACTCTTACCTGATTGCCCAGACATTTTCTTACTTGTACCAATCAGGAAGTGAGAGCAGTTGATCTAATCCAGGTGTATCACCATTACCCATTTTGCACTTTAGCAAGGTAAATTAATCCTGTGTAATCCTGGAATCTGAACCATTAGACTCCTGGTGGACCGATCTTAACCTCTGCAGGAGCTTTATCCACAGTCCCAGCAAGTGCATGCAGTTGCTACACTCAAGAGTTCTATATATTCTTAACTTACAAAACTCCAACTAACATTCTTTTGCTTTAAATACTCAACTATGATCAGATATCCACTTAATCCAAATCCTGATATCTACGCCCCAAGGCGTTTACAACCCAGGATGTTACTTATATATAAACAACAGTGGGGTTTTTTAAAGGACATTTTGTTGGTTAAAGGATAAATATTATGGCTCTATTATTGGAGATAATCACCATTATTTAGGGACTATTATTCCCCTTATTATTTTGGGCTTCAATTGGGCACATCGGAAACACACTTGAATTTATGCTAACGTGGCAGTGTAAGTTGTGCGAGAAGTTTCAGGTGTGGGAATTGAGCACTCCCTCAAATGGACGCCGAGATAGTACCCTTGATCTATCTTAAGGCAATGATACGTATTAACAGAATAAACTATATGATCATTGGTCGCTAAAGAATTAAAGCACCACCTACTGACTTTGAGCCTAATTGGACAGCATGGCTCAACCACAGGACTCTGCAGTTAACATTCTCCGTCTCAGCAGCAGAAGGCAAGCAGTAATTTCCTGTATAATACATCGCATGCAAATGTACTCAGCAGAAATCAGGGCTGTAACAGAGGAAAGGAGAATATAATCAAGAGTTACGAATATGATTTAATGGGTTCATGGTTCTTTCCTGCCATCTAGTGGCTTCACTACTCATTACAGTGACATTGCTTTGACACCCTGTATCAGAGTTTTAAAACCACGGAATTCACTCTCACTATTTTTTCCAAATCTACTCGCGTGGAATGAAAAAAATAAAAACATGGGAATGTTGAGTAATTCTCACAGTTGGATTATGAAATGGGGTAGGAAAGATACTGCTCAGCTTTGCGCCCATCTGACAAGCATCAGAAGCAGAGGGAAGTGCCCAGCACAGTGGATGTTTTACAAGATGAAATAGTCATCTTACTCTCTACCTGCGTGTGCCTGAATGCTTCCAGAACTAATGTTTGCTCCAAATTTGCCTTCCTCTTGGATTACTGAAGGCTCATCCATTTCTTTAGATGACTATTCAAATATCAGCCTGACCAGCATCACGGGTTCTGCCCTCAAAATGGCCTTATCCAAAGTTCTACTATCCATACTTCAACCTGTGCCAGTACTACTACTCATGTTATCCAGATCATTCCCGTGCTACCCAAATTACCCAACCACAATAGACTGGATCTGATTTTATTTGAAAACAACTCTAAAATTCCATTCATCTCCCTGACCAAGCCAGCTCAAAAGTTATAAGCTTTTTGATATTACTATGGGGTTTTTGTCAAGGGACTTTGAAGATGAGCAGGGAAATACTGTTCAACATTTATCCCTCAATACAATGACACTTCAACATAGAATAAAAATAAATTGCATACACTGGAAATGGGAAATTAAAACAAATACTCACAAGGTCAGTCAGCATCTGTGGAGGGAAAACTGTCTTCATGTTGCAGGTTGATTACCTTTCATTAGAATATTTTTTAATCAAGGGTTGCTTGTCACCTTAGAGTGCAATAGGTCGCTATAATTTAGTGTAGGTGATTAAAACTCAAATTAGTTTAAGGTACTATGGATATTCAGAGGTTGTAGAAAGTTTATATGCATTCAAGTCTTTTTCGCAGGCAAATCTGCTTAACATTGTTAAATTCTGAGTGTAGTCAACATCTTCATACTGTTTCTGTGCAAGCACTATGCATTTTTCATAAACTCAGAACCAATCCATTAGCACGTTAACTGTGCTCCAGGTGCCAAAGTAATTATTTCATCCAGCATAAACCTCTATCTCCACCTCTATCAACACTTTTCCCATCCCCGCCACCTAAGAAATCACTTCTCCATTAGACAGTTTTAATGCAAAATAATTTACATGTTCATACATGTTGAGAGCAATTTGTTGGGAGTTTTGTCAGTTGTCCTGTTCTTTACGTTGTTCTTTCTTCTCAGCAAGGCATCTTGGTGCTATATTTTGGCCTCTGTTCGAGATAAATCTGTACATCAGTAACTTACTCCCAGTTATGAGGCAGGGGTTGATAACTTTTTTTTCCAGGGATTCACTTTCAATAGTACATTATTTTTCAATATAACCTGATAATATGCGATTTAAACCACTGATCAATATTCTGGAAGTCAACAAAATAATACGTGTACAGCCGACTTAATACACAATGCACAAAATAGCTTTCTATTGTCTAACGGTTATTGTGTTTTTTGTTTTTGATATCTAGTTCTCCAGAAATCTCATTTCTCACATAAGTAATTGTGAAGCACCCTAGAATAACTACTTTATCCAAGTCTTCAAAAATGAACACAAACACTTGATCACCTTAATTTGCAGAAAAAAACAGGGTTGTAAAAGTTACAGACACCTTTCTGACCCAATTTAAAACATTTTAAATCTTAAGAATCATACAAACAAAATCAACAGGACATATTGCCCCTTATGTTTGCTCTAATAGTCAGTTTCAATTCTGTAAGATCTGGGCTGACCTTGTATTGGAATCACATCAAGTATAAGTTCCCTCAACTCCCACATATCATATAATCTTGATTTTTTCTTTAGCCGCCACATCTTTCTGCCAGAGAGGACTCCAAAGATTTACGACCCAGTGGGAAAAGAAATCCTTCCACCCCATTTGAAGTATCTGACCACTTCTTGTGAAACTATGCCCTCTGTTCTACATTCCACAGTCCTCCGCCAAGAAGAATCAGTCTCTCAGCATCTTGTTGAGATCCCTCTGAATTCTGCACTTTTCATTAAGATTTCTGCTCATATTTCCAACTTGCTCATTCATTCGGCATACGACAACCTCTTTATCTCAGGATTTAACCAAGTGATCCTTCTCTGAACTTCTTCCTTTTAAATATATCTCTTAAATAAACAGTCAAGGACATGGATAGGAAGGTTCGGAGGGTTATGGCCAAGCACAGGCAAATGGGATCAGCTTGGTTAGGCAATTTGGTCAGCGTGGACAAGTTGAGTTGAAGGACCTGCTTGTGCGCTGTTTATCTCTACGTCTCTGAATGTATGCAATGATGGTCGCTCACCAACATTCTCTGCAGTTGCAGTAAAGCTTGCCTACATTGTTTTTAATGAAAGTCAACATTTTAATTAAAACAGAAAATGCTAGAAATACTCAACAGACCAGGCTGCATTTCTTCCCATAGATGCCACCTGATCTGCTGAGTATTTCCAACATTAAAAAAAAAGATTTCCAGCACCTGCAGATTTTTCAATTTTCATCAATATCCTGCCATTTACAGTAAAAGTCCAGCTGTCCACTGTTCTCATGAATTTTAGTGCTGGAATTCAAATGATTTTAATTACTTGGTATTACCCCTATATATACCCAAATACACTTGTATTATGTGTTGCACTACAGTATTATTAATTTCCCAGTGAACCCCATGAGATTAAATGAAATTCTTCAGTCTGGAACCTTGACTCTCACTGAGCTAACAAATGAGCTTTACGCGCAACCGTCAGGATTTGCAAACAATCAGATGTCAGATTATCCAAATTATACTGTACTTGCCTGCCAACTGTGTTTCATGTATGACACATACAAATCCTGATTTGTTGCAGGTGCTGCAGGCTCTGTTCAAACTACTTTGGTTTACTATCGGTGGTGAATCTGTGGAATGCTTTGCCACAGAAGGCTCTGGAGGCCAAGTCAGTGGATATATTTAAGGCAGAGATAGATAAGATTCTTGATTAGTACAGGTGTCAGAGGTTACGGGGAAAAGGCAGGAGAATGGGGTTAGGAGGATAGAGATAGATCAGCCATGAGTAGACTTGATGGGCTGAATGGCTTAATTCTGCTCCCATCACTTATGATCTTATGACTATTCTCTTTACCAAAGTGGATACTCTCAAATTTCCGTTTGCTAGATGCCCTCTGCCAAATTTGTGGGAACTTTTGTAGACTGTGACCATCTCACAATTTGCTTTCCCACTCATCTCTGTCGTCAGGAAGCTTGGTGCATTTGGTGCAGGTCATTAATGTAGTTTGTAAACATTTGAGGCACCGTTTATTGCAGTTGCCAATCTGAAACCCCCCCATTTATTTTGATAGTTAGCCAATCTAGCATTCATTTGATTTTATTACTGCACGCCATGATTCTTTATATTTTACTTGGTACTGTACAAATGTATTTTGGAAATTCAGATACATACTGTATATATACTGTCTGTATATTACACACTCAAAGGTAATAATTTTGTAGATAGACTCTCAATAATAACATGTTCACTCTGTTTGGCTATTATGATTTCCCAATTTTCTCAATCATAGATATATGGCTAACTAGCCTATAATTCCCTACCTTCTGAATCTCCTTTTTTGCACAGAAGGGTGACATTTCCAGTTTACTAACTTGTTGGGACTATTCTGATTCAGAAAGGATTGGAAATCATGACCAATGCAGACACCATCTGTGCAGCTACTTATTTCAAGACTCCATGATGCAGGTAGTCAGGTCCAGGAAATTCACCAGTCATTCATCTCATTAGCTGCTTAATACCATGCCTCTGGTGATGGTGATTATTTTAATTTCCGTCCACCCTTTTTACTCTTCTTCCTGAGGCCATATTTTAGCTATAGACTTATGTTGAGAAATATACTGGAATGGTAGACAAAAATGCTGGAGGAATTCAGCGGGTGAGGCAGCATCTATGGAGAGAAGGAATAGGCGACGTCCCCGGCCCATTGGGGAGCGGGTTCCTCGGGAGTTGGAGCGGGGTTGGGCTGGAGTTGGCACTTCTTCTCCGCGCTGGTCTGTGTGCGTGCTGTCCCGTCTCCCACTCGCATCTGTCCCCTCTCTCTCTCTCTCTCTCTCTCGCTGTTACACCCTGCTCTCCCGCTTCCTGTTCCTTTGGGGGGGGGGGGGGGGGGGGGGGGGGGAGATGAGGAGTTGACCATTTATGTCAGACTCTCTGGAATCGAGAACTTCATTGCTCATTTGTATTCATAGAAGAGGCTGAAGAATTCTATTGCCTTGAAATTATCAGAATAGTGAAATTAGACTCAGAAACTATCGTCATTGTGTTCCAGTCTAGAATACATTAATTTTCCTATAATGTGACCATACGGCACCCTCGTTCCTCAGATTAAATATATTTTTACACATAAATTATGAATAAAGATAAAAATTTGCAGTTTCTTCAGCCAGCACTTCGTTCACTTTTTCTTTATGGTGAATGACCTTTGACAAATCCCATGATTCCTTGCATTTTTCGGAATACCCAACTCGCTTATTCACAGGGGCTTTAGGCTGAACCTTGTATATCTTCAATAGAGAATACACATGCTGACTAATCATTAGTCATAGTCATACAGCATAGAAACAGGCCCTTTGGCCCACCAAGTTTATGCCAAACATCAAGCATCCATTCACACATCCAATTTTATTCTACCTACATTCCCATCAACTTTCCTCTATTCTACTGCCCACCTACTCATCAAAGTCATTTACAGTGGCATATTAACCTAGCGATCTACACGTTTTTGTGGCGTGGAAGGAAATCAGAGACTTGGAAGAAAATCCATATAGTCACAGGGCACTCTTGCAAACTCCACAGAGACAGCACAGATAGTCAGGATTGAACATTATCTCTGAAGCTGAGGCACAGTTGCTCTACAGAGCCGTGTTACTCCGTAATAATCCACGACTAAATCATGACAATTGTTTCTACACTTTAAAGAAACAATGCAATTATCCAGTTTCTCCACAGGATATTCATCCTTTCTGCTCAGTCCTGTAAAACATATTAGGGACCGATATTTCACCACGCATCACACAAATCTTTCTAAGATCCTGAAGATAAACTGTCGATGATGGAAATAGTAAATTAAAACAGTAACTGCAAATGCTGGAAATAATCAGCAAGCCAGGCAAGCACCTGTGGAAATGGAAGCAAAGATAACAATTGAGGTTCATAATTTTTGTCAGAAATGAAAGTAGAGCAGGAGATCTTTATCTGGTTTCTTGGCGATATGCATCACTCAAGAACGTGATGATAAAATTACCCAGATTACCCGGTCACCACAAATGGCTGTTTGTGGAACCTAGATTTGTTATTATATAACAATTACTACATTTCAAATTTACTTTACTGATCAAAGAGCAGTTTGAGGTATCTGAAGGTCATGATTTGATTCTGAACCAAAGACAACACATTGGTTGTGGAAATTGTTGCAAATTTGGAAACCTCTGCATCATTTATCTACGGTTCACCCAAACGTTAGATCATCTACACTCTTTTTCAGTGGTACTCCCTTTACTTCATATGCTTTGATCAGAGATACCTTTACCAGAATCACAACAGTACTTTTTATGAAAGGTTCTATTTAGATCTGTGCAATACTAATGGTTTGTTGAAATAAAAAGGGATATGGGATAGGGAAGAAAGAAGACAGGCTGGGAGGGGGAGGTGAGTAATATAGGCTAACACTGTTCTAGATCTGTTATTACAACTGTAATTTAGACTTTGTACAAATTGTACAGGTAATCTTCAACATGAAAAAGTAACATACTCAGAGACAAAATACCTAGGTATAAAATATAAAGCAGTGTAGTAGTTACTAAAATTACATGCTTTCTTATTGCTACAGTGATTTTTGCTTTTTTTGTACTGTACCACAACTTGTTCTGAGCATATAATTTGCATAAATTATTCAAGTTTAAGAAAAAAATCCACACATCTTCACTTGATGCTACTGTATAGTTAATATATAAACAAAACTTTCTAAGTATCTCTTTATTAAAAGAGAAATAAAAATGTCATTTGCAACTGGAATTCTGAGGCCAAATACAAGGGATTACACCTTGCTTTGTATTATCTATACCAGCATAGTACAGGTGGCTGTTGGTTGGACCAGAGGAGCCAGATCTGATGTTCACCACGTTCACACAATGCCTACATGTTTATTTTTTTTTCTATTTTCTTTAAAGGACTATGAATGACCAAAGACTAGCATTTATAATTTGTAGCAAAATTTGGTTTATGTAGAAACAAGCCATGTTTGCATTTGGATAGACTGAAATGAGTTAAGCTAAAATTAAAAAAAAAAAGCAAATGATGCTGCGATGTCTGGTCACTTGTTAAAGACCTCACTCTTCTGAAGTGGTTAATTTGCACAATTTTGTACTTTTTTTATATATATATACTAAACAGCATTTTTCCTTCTTTATAAACCAGAAAAAAAACTAAACTACAGATAAATTCCCTACCTTGAGCTAATGCTGCAGATAGGGCTGACAAAGCTGTACAGCGCAATCAAACATACTTACATCTTAGCTCATTTTACAGGTACAGCCATAATCAAGGCACAAAGATCTTCTACAAGTTATTTTCAATAAAGTTGTACAAAATAATAAATTTTACAGTCTGTACAAGAATAATAATCCAGCAGTGAAATAAACAAGTGGAGGAACAGGGAAGTAGTGTGAAAGGGATCTGGGTTTGGCAGGAGAAGGAACAGGAGATTATTGGGTGAAAGATAATGAATAAAGCTGAAAGGTTCACCTGTGGAGAACTAAAAGTGTGTGTGTGGTTAATTCATTCTACAATCACAGCCAAAAAGCAGTTCATCACAATCTAGATCCAAGGACTGCCAAAGATTTTTTCTTAAAAATTCCCATCTAAAACGTAGTGGGGTTTTTAAAGCAGATTTTTTTTTTGCACTGTTCAGATCTGCAGGGATTCAACATCTCCGTTCCACACCTTGTCAGGCCTGGATAACATCACAGTAGATCTAGTCTTCAGCGTGGACTCGGTACCTTCACGTTTCCCGTTGCTGTGAATGGATACATGTTCGGTATTATGCCTTTATGTGAGCCCACAACAGCGCTGATTACATTGGAAAAGGTGTTTCCCAATTTGTGTGTAGATTTTTGTTGTTGTTTTAAAATCCTTCAAGTACTCCTTGTTTAGGGCGTTTTGTTTGGGGTTTCGTTAAAGTAGTAAGGAAACCCACACAGAAATGGCCATTTGGGTGATGCCACCTCACACTGTCCAGAGGACAGAGGCAAGCAAAAAGTGCTGCTGTTGTCCAGCAGGGAGAAAAGTGGATGGGTGCATTCGAAGAGAGACTGCACCAGTTCTCTTCCACCCTGTGTGGGCGTCAAATGAGAAATAAAGAGTCCAAGACACAGAGATAAGTGCTTCCCATCACAATAATTCATACTGACGAAGGTGCATACGTTGAATAATGTCCCGACAGTCATTAAACACCCTGCGGATATTCTCAGTATCCACTGCGCACGTGAAGTGAGGGTAGCAGTAATGCCTTCCATCACCGCTGGCTGTGCTGATTCTCTGTGAAGCAAACAACAAGTTGTTTTTAATAAAGTGCGACAGTTTAAGTTAAAACGTTATTTTACGTCAGACTCACTCTGCAAAAAGGGTTATTACAAATACCACTCATCTAAAACAGTTATTTGTAAAGGATGTTATGTTGTAGATAATTAATTGATTGCATTGCAACTTCTTATGAATGATGAAGTGCTCTAGTACAATCCCAGTTTCCTTAAAACCATATTCCCCCAGTGGAACGTGGAGATTTGCTGAGTTCCACCTGGCCAGAAAAACTGAGTTTTCTGGGGGTCTACATTTTGTTTCTGTTTATTGCATTTTCTGGGATGATAACACTGGCAGCTGGTATTGTCATTTAATTGGTACCCAGCAGGCTCAACACAAAGTTCAAAAGCTGCTGCCCTAAATAACACCATGCTTATTAATTATTTTGTTAATAAATGCTTAGGAAAATTGATATTGAAAAGTGCACTGAAGTTGCTCACTGCCTGTTCATCAGTCTTTATATTGCCAGTTATATCTGGCACTGATAGTGATCACAATCTATGAACAATTATTTTTATCAACCACTGAAATTACTGAGGGATTAAAATATATTAGATGCAAAAGTAAACAGGTTATAGTGATTTGTTGCAGTGGCAAAGAACTTAACAATTAAAAGTGCATTTTTTGAAAAGGGGGAAGAAATGTTGAGGAAGGTAATTCCTGATAGAGCCTAGACAGCATAGTCAGGTTTGTGCAATGGGCTCAGGTTATGAAGAGTAAATGGTAGGAAATTGGATAAATACTTGAAATAAGTACTTGTAGAGAGCAGGCACAAACTTGATGGACCAAATGATCACCTTCTGTGATACAAGCTTCTGCGACTCGGTATCAGAGGTAAAGAAGTTTGGGGGGATAGTTATGGGATCAGAGATCGAAACAAAGGACATGTGCACAGGTTTTTAATTTGACTATAATCTGAAAAATGACAAATTGCGATACATGTCAGAAACTGTAAAAATAGAGTAATGTGCTTATTTACCAGGAACTCATCTCTTATGAAGTACTTGGCCCTTGTGACTCTTGGGTCTTCATCAGGTTCTGGCGAGGCTGTTGTAGGAAGGCAATAACAAAGAGTGAGCCAACGGTGTGAACCAACCGTAGCTGCATTATAGATGCACTATAGCAACTTACATAAGCAGACAAGCTAGGTAACTGTTTTCAGCAGCTTTTAAGGGGAGAAAAGTACTCCACTTTCATGCCCACTATTCTGTACTGTTTAGATCTGAGCTGTAACCTCCACATTTTAAAAGTAATGTTATAATTCAAAAAATATATATTGGTTATGTTGAAAATGCATTTTGACATTGTTTTTCAAGAGCAAGCACTGATTTTACAAGGGATGTTTGAAGATTAAGTTACAGCATCTATTTTAAAATTTTGTCTGTATACATCTTCTATTTTTGTAACACTCCAGTGTTAACTTCACTGGTATTATTGATGTCGTCTCAGCTTGCACCACTGAGAAATTCCATTTCTCCAAACAACCTCGGTTTTAAATTGCAGCAAGCTTTGCTATTTAAAATATTTCTTTAAGTCAGGTACAGGGGCTCAGATATTATTAGTTCAGGGATAAAGGTTCATTTAAGTCTGGATTTAATGGATACTCAGGTTTTTTAATGCTGAAAAATGTAATTTGGACAGCATCTAATTAAGCTCCAGCTACAATAAGCCATAAATTGAGATATGGCCCTTTTTTTTTTATTTAATGAGTAAATCAATCTAAGGAAAGTGGAGGGGGGTGGGGGGAGAGTAGCAAGTGTGGAAGCATTCTTGCCTGGCCCTCAATTATGCTGGAAAAGTGGTCATCCACCAAGACATCCTCTGTTTTCTTGGGCTGACAGGTATCAAGGCCTGTAAATTCCTACATTCAAGATGAAAACAATGATCCCAGTTTCATATTTAAATTGCCAGTCTGCTCCCCGAGACAATTCGCTGCACTTAATTCAATATTTGGGGATTGTACCAATGTTTGTATTATTTAAAATATTAATATTTCTCAACCTTAATGCATTTTCCAGTATTACAACTGGGCAATAATTTCCAAATGGGGCTGAGGGATGACTTTCAGCCTCGCTTGGTCAGTGAAACTGAATAGCACTGAGATAAAAGTGAAATATATAGGTTCATACCAAATTATTTAAATGATTTCTCCAATTCACAATGTTTGGAGAAATGTTCTTCTACAATTTTGTAGAATAAATTATTTGTGGAGATGCAAAGAATACACACTCAAAATGAAGGATGTACATAAATCACTACAAATAGATATTCTTGGCTCAGGTATTTTTATGGAGCCACATAGTTAAAACTGGTCACTGGGTCAATTCACTCTGTTCATTTGCATTTAGCTTATTTACCAAGAATAGGGGAATGTATAAAATGTAATTGAACATGCAACAAGAAATTAGATCATATTGCATTAACCCATAAATTTGCATTTCCATTAGTAGGAAGCATACAGTAGATTCAATATTAATTCTATATCAAACTTAATCCCGATTTGTTAATCAGAATTGTAAATGCACTGGTAAAAATACTTAAGTGTTTACGTTCAGAATGTTTATTTCAAACTGCTACTGCTAAGAAATAGTGCTATCCCAAGTAATATGCATCAGTGATGCTTGTGCTGAAGAAAATAAACACGAGAATTAACCGCAATCTTAGAACCAATATTTTAAAGCAAGTCATCTAATGCTGGTTAGGAATTTGCGGTTTATGACCAAAGTACCAGGTGATATCTCCACTACTGACTAATCTTTAAAATTATTTTAAATATAGACAATCCTTGTCCTTTGAATCGAAGGACAAGGGAATCAAAAATCCCTAACACACCTCAAAATAGCGTCCCTGAATGTTATACATGACATTCTATAGAATACAGAACAGTACAGTACAAGAACAAGCCCTTCTTTCTACAATGTCAATGCCGAACATGATGTCATAGCCATCTCTTATCGCCTGCACATAACCCCTATCCCTCCATATGCCTATCCAAAAGTCTTATAAATGCCACAATTGCCACAATATTCCATTCAATTGAAGGAAAAAAGATGTAGATATTGGATGCTACGAAAGAGTAAAATAAAATGAGTGTAGCGGACGCGGAGTTGTCCGTTAAAGAACTAGGCAGACACGAAGTTTGTCCGAAATTCTGGTTCTTTATTCTACACTAATTCGCCTCACTCAACTTTAAGGGCAGACTCCAGACGCTCCCTGGAACCCCTGGTGTGCTTGGCTCTAGGCCTCTGCGCCTTCCTGGGCACTGTGGGCAGCTGGCCCACTTCCTGCTGTCTGGACAGCCACAGCTCGTCGGCACGCTCCGCTAGAGCCCGGGGATTAGGGTTGGGAGTGAGCAGATGTCGTCTGGAAGCTGTTGCAGGTAGGCATATTCAAAAAGCATGCAGTGATGGTGGCCATCCATGAATGAGAGCATCTCGCTCATTAGGGCTGATGGTTTACCGTCGCCGAGCCGGCCCATGTTGTAAATGCGGGCCACTCGCTCCATCCGACTGAGGCTGAAGGTATGGAGCAGCAACTCCTTCAGGCCGCCATATTTATCGGCCGCCAGTGGATCCTGGAGGAAGGGGATGATTCGCCCGGCCGTTTCTTGGTCGAGCGCGCCGACCACATTATGGTAGTGGGTCTCATCGTTTGTTACCCCGCGAACAAAGAATTTTGATTCGGCCTGCTGGAACCACACCTGCGGCAGGGTGGTCCAGAAGGTCGGCAGTTTCAGGTCGACAGCGCTGAGTTGGGCCTGATCGTCGACGGTGGCGGCGGCGAAGGATTAGGTTTTGGCGCGGCGCATTTTTCTTCCAGAATACCTATTCTGGACTTCGGGGTCACCAAATGTAGCGGACGCAGAGTTGTCCGTTAAAGAACGAGGCAGACATGAAGTTTGTCTGAAATACTGGTTCTTTATTGTACACTAATTCTCCTCACTCACCAACACTGTGCGCACGCGATTAACCCTTAAATACTACCCAAGGACACCCATGACCGAACCGTGATCCCTACCTTTCATCCAGTACCGTCACATGAGGAGTATTTTGTTGAAAGTGGAGTCAATCAAAATATTTTTATGATCATGTATTTAAATAATTTAAAGTAGCACTTTTAGAGCAAAAGTAGGAGCGTGATAAAGGCATTTTAATTGTGATTCAAATGTTCTCTATGTTTTTCTTGATTTAACCAGATAGCTATTACTTAACGTGGATTGGTGATTCTCTCTCACCACACTCCACTTTAAAAACAATAAACAGTCATAGGTCTCAATTGTTTCTTCAGAGAAAGAAAAAATATTTAATCATCATCCTGTTGATGTAAGCAAGAGATTGCCTACAGAAATTTATTTTTGTGGGAATGTCAGAGGGTGCACTGATGCAGAAAATAATTATTTTTTTGTATGGAAAATCACACATATGCATGGATCTTCTGAATGAGGAGGAACATTTAAAATAAAGTGCTTACCGTCATCTGGCGTAGTGTAGCGAGCAAACTCGGGGAAGTAATCCTCTATTTTAGATTTTCCTGCTAGCACTTTTTCTGCCAGCAAATCCTGCTTATTGAGGAAGAGAATTACAGAAATGGTCCGCAGCCACCTATTTTAAAGAAAAGAACATCCAATGATACTGTTGCATAAAAATAAATCTTCAATTTCCCACATATATCCTGATTTTGGCTGATAGAGAATTTGGTTCGATGCAACTTCACTTTGTTCATAACTGCTTCGTTTTTACTACTAAGTATTGTAATTTTGTCTTCAGCTATTGTTTCATTCCTTGTGTATCGTAAAGGGATTGGGATTGGCAATTATTATCAATGCTATTTCTATTTTGATTAATCCGTTATGTGCTTAGTTTCTAGTATAAAAATCTCCACAGATATGGGGTATAAAATATAAGAGTTGGGATGCTATGTTACAACTTTGCACAATACCGGTGAGACCATATGTGAAGTGTTGTTTGCACGAAAGGAAAGATTTGTTTATGTGGGAAAAACTGCAGAAAAGATTCACCAGGATAGTGTCTGCATTGAAGGATTTTTGTTATGGGTAGAGATGGATTATGCTGATTTTGTTTTCCATGAGTGAGAGGCTGAGGGATTTCTGATCAAAGTATAACAGATTCTGCAAGGTACAGATATGATAGGCAGACAAAATCTTTTTCTCTATGGTGGGTACCAGAAACAAGAGGGCATAGGCTTAATGTAAGAAGTAGTTTTAAAATGGTTCTGAGGGTTTAAGTTTATTTTTTAACAATATGCGTTTGATATCTGGAATACACTGCCAGAAGAGGTGCTAGAATCAGATACAATCATTGTGTTTACAAGGCATTTAAATGGTCACTTAAATAAGAATAGGGTTCCAGAGTAGATGGGCAAAACAATCAGCATGGAATTGGCAGCTGAAGGGCCCATTTCGGAGCTGTGCAATCCTTGACTTTTGTCAATGGCATTACTTACAATCATAGAGTCATACAGCACAGAAACAGGCACAGCTCATCCATGCCACATAAGATGCCACATCTAAGTTAGTCTAATTTGTCCGTGTTTGGCTTAACTCCCTCAAAACCTTTGCTGTCCATATACCTGTTCAAATGTCTTTTAAATGTACCGGCCTCATACTTCCTCTAGCAGCTCTTTGCATATGCGCGTCACCCTCTGCGTGAAAAGTTGTCCTTCGACTTCCTCTCTCACCTTTAACCTATGCCCTCTAATCTTGGGGGGAAAAAAGATTGTGCATTTGCCACCATTTATTCCCCTTTTGATTGTATACATCTCTATAAGTTCACCCCTCAGCCTCAAGCACTCCATGGAATAAAGTCCTAACCTGCCCAACTGTCCCTATTGGCTAGGCCCTCGAGTCTTGAAACATTCTTGTGCATCTTCTCTGCACTCTTTCCAGCACGATGGCAGCTTTCCTGCAACAGGGTGACCAAAACTGAACATAATATTCCAAGTGCAGCCTCATCTACCTCGTGTACAATCAAATAGAAGGCAGTTCTAGAAGCTGGCAACTTTGTCAAGAGACCCTTTTTAAACTGAACCTAGACTGGGGGGGCTCACACAACACATACAAAAAAATTGGACCAAAATGCCTGCCATTACAACTACCTTCCCTTGTAATACAAGTAAAATTGGCATTTGAGGTAATTGGGAACTTGGACATTTAGTTGCCATTTTATGCAGTAGCAAGGCAAGGTTTTCATACTAACTGGCCTCCTGAAGACTAAACAAGGGGCAGCAACAAGCTATGAAGGCAACCAGAAGATTCATATTATAAATTGTGGGTCTCTGAATCACTACTCTCTGCTGACACTTCAAACGACATGATCAATGGGGTCTTTCAACAAAATCATGACCAGCATTCTGAACAGTTTCAATTTAAGAGGTAACTTTCAATTCAATCCAAAAGTTACAGACCCTCGAGTCCTGGCAACATCCTCTTAAATCTTGTCTGCATTTTTTCCAACGAGCCAGGAGTTAAGTTTAAATTCTTTAATTTAAACACCAAGGGCAGTAAAATTCTTGAATTCTTTACCTGCTTTGAAGAATGGCTGTTGCATCAATTAGAAAAGTGATGTTTTAAAAATATTAAAGTTAAGAATAAAGGACAAAGCTGGGTAAAATGAAATTAAGGAATCAACAATAATTTCAATGAAATGGATAAGTCTTGTTCCCATGTCTCAAATATAAATACAAACATCATAAGTGTAACAAATTTACCTATTGTTCCAGATGCTTTTGAACAGATTGAGAGCTTCTTGGAGGCGATTGGTCTCATTGTCCTCTCTTATAACCATGTTGTAGCTACTGCTAGCCACCACAAATATGATAGCAGTGACATCTGAAAGCATAACGGCTAATAATGAATCAGACCAAATGAATTGAAATTAGTAAAAAAGAAAATTATTGGATTACAATGTCGGCTAATTAACACAACATGGTTTCAAACAAAAATATTTCACTGTTTGAAAACACATGCACAGGTTAAAGTGTCTTGATAACTATAGCAATATTGCGGACTATGTTGCACAATCAATGTCAAGTGGAACTGCCTACATATCAGTGGTATAAATATTAAAGTAAGGTGGAATTCTGCAACATAGAGACAATGCAGGCTAATAAGGTATGAAAATGCAGAGTCAAACATGGAACAAGGGATAAAATAGAAAGGAAGGCCAAGATATTATATAGTGAAGGACAGATAAACTTGGAAAAGATCAGAAGAACAAGTTGAGAGAGAAGTATTGAACCAAAGCTGCTCTCTATATGGCAAGAACTATTATTACTGTATATGCTATAAAAGTTATTTGAAATTATATATATTTATATTGGATGAAGAGGTCATATGGTTGCAAATTATTATTTTTTACCTGTACAGGTAATTTTTTTAGTCCAAATAATTTGTCCAACAAGCAAAACCAAGATTGATAGCAATGTATTTTAGCCAAATGTAAATGTATCAATAATAGGCCAAATGAAATTAGCATTAATGCCTGTTGTAAACTAGCTAAAATTATCAGTAAAAAAAAGCATTTATTGCTTGTAGTTATGAAGACTGAATAGTAAGCAGCGTGGATGGGAGCCCCTCACCTTTTAGCATTTACAATGCATTTACAATGCCATTTCCTAAATAATTGCAGCAGCCGTGAAATTGCAAGGAGCACAATGCTGCAGGCATCAGCTATGTTATTTTGCTTGTTGCCACATTGCTATTCGAGAACTATAACCGCTATGCTTCTTTAAGCTCCATCAATTTGATTCCAAGATGCAAGTAACTATTGAAGTGAACTAGATAAACCGGGCTTTCCCCAGTGTATCATTTAGTTGGTCCAGTGCGATGGACAAAAGCCTAACTGACATCTAGTTAAACCTATACAACTAGGCTGGCACTTGGAAATTGTAATGTTAAATGAGTTATGCATTCTTTCTCCTTGAATTGCTGTCTGCCTCCCTGTTACCAAGTGAATGGATATACTTGGTCAGACAATCTTCACACAAGTGTAATACATCTTTATCAAGGCATATTCGCTTCAAATCTTACCATTGAAGCACTGAATCCATTTCCTGCGCTCATCACGTTGTCCTCCAACATCAAACATGCTGCCAAAAGAAAATGTTTGAACAAATTCTATGATCAACAGATAAGATAAAGTACAATGAAAAAGCAACTTCCATAAATTGTAGACTATTCACATTCAGAAAGTGTGACCAAAGTTGAAGATGAAAGTTAAGGTAGTTTAGTTTAGTTTATTGTCACGTGTACCGAGGCACAGTGAAAAGCTTTTGTTACGTGCTAAGCAGTCAGCGAAAAGACAATACATGAAGACAATTGAGCATTGCAGTGTACAGATACATGATAATGGGAATAAGGTTTAGAGCAAGATAAAGTCCAGTAAATCCAATAAAAGATAGACCGAGGATCTCCAATGAGGTAGATAGCAGCTCAGGACCAGTCTCTAGTAGTCCAGTCAATCTAGCAAATTTGAGGGGGTTACCAGCCACTAATTGCAAAATAATTTATTCTATTGCAGGAGATGCCAGTATGGTCCTCTAAACACCATACTAAAAGTCCTAACAAATCCTCGCATGGGAAGTGGTGTAATTTGCATAATATGCAAATTAGCTTTCACCATTAGAGAAAATTCATATTTCATAATTTATTTCATAAATTCAGGAACATGGCAACTTGTCTGACTGGTAGCAGTGGTACTCCACAGTTCAGGCCAGAGATAGCCTTCATTAGCATTCAAACAACCTTCAATAACCTTCGACTGCATTCTAACTATCTTCACTATAATTATAGCCTTCAAGAAATTGTCATCAAATCTTATTAAAATATGTCGTCTCTCGAGAAGACTACTAGAGGGTTATAGAGCATTTGAAGGCTTTTTGAAGGCTGGTATGCCTGCATTACCTGTCATAGTCATTTCAATAGTATTCAGCATTCAAATGCATTAAAGTACTCTGCTTTGTAGGTGTATGAAGGGAATCTGAATATTGTGTACCCTTGCAACATCTACCATGGTCAAGAGGTCAAACCTTTGAAACCATTTGTCATATGTATGTCGCATATGTGACAAATCGGTATGGAAAAGCAACCATTGCCTTTGATGGTTATGAAGATGGGCCTGTCATCAAGGATGCTACACACTGCAGACGCACTGGCAGCTCCAAGGGACCAAATGTGATATTCACAGGAGAGACTTCGCTGATACTGAAGAAAAATGAGTTTTGCGTCAACAAAGTAAACAAACAAAGGTTTCTTTATATGCTGGGTTCCTTCCTTGAGAGGGCGGGCTGTACAACGATTCATGCTAAAGGAGATGCAGACATCCTGATCATCAAGACAGCAGTAGAGTCAGCGAAGGTTGTTGACACCATTTTTATTGGTGATGATACAGATCTGCTAATCCCGTTGTGCTACCATGGAGATGCAATCAAGGAAGAGCTATTCATGAAACCTGAAACCAAAGACAACGCCAAAAAGCACACGGTATGGAACATAAAGAAGACAATGAAGATCTCGGGAAAGAAAATCTGTTCCAGACTATTCTTCGTACATGCATTTCTTGGATGTGATACAACATCAAGAGTTTTTGGTGTAGGCAAAGCAGTGGCTTTGTTTAGATGCCATTTTTTGTAACAGACACACGGATGCAAACATATCAGAATTTTTATTTTCTCTGATTGAAAAACCTAAACCATGGAAGTCAAACTCATAATATTAACCTGTGAATATGTTCATCATTTTCACTGATCATGAAAACATCATTTTGGATACTTTAATTGCTGCTTATATTACAAATGACCCTGGAAATTATGAATTTTCTCTAATGGCGGAAGCTAATTTGCATATTTTGCAAATTACACCACTTTCCCATGCTAAGACTTTTTAGGACTTTTAGTATGGTGTTTAGGGGACCATTCTGTAATTCACTGCAATAAAGTAAATTCTTTTGGGTGGTGGGTGAAGGCACTACTTTGACTGGACTATAGTTGATGGTAGGATGTATAAGTTGCCTGATAGCAGCTGGGAATAAACTGTTCCTGAATCCGGAGGTGTGCGCTTTCACACTTCTATACCTCTTGCCTAATGTGAGAGGGAAGAGGGAGTGGCTGGGATACGACTCATCCTTGATTATGCTGGTGGCCTTGCCGAGGCAGCAAGAAGTATAAATGGAATCAATGGAAGGAAAGTTGGTTTGTATGATGGTCTGGGCAGCGTCCACAATTCTCTGCAATTTCTTGCAGTCTTGGATGGAACTGTCCCCAAAACAAACCGTGATAAAATGCATCTGTAGTGGTCAGAACCAGTAAGTCTCAAAGGAAGGACAGGTAGGGAGTGGTGAAGGAATATGGCGATGCCAATGGGCTGGCGTGTTTATTTCAATGCAAGGAGTATCGTGGACAAGCAGATTAACTTAGAGCCTTGGCACTATGATTCTGTGGCTATTGTTGTAAACATGGTTATGGGAGGGCCATGACTGCCAATTCAATATTCTGGGGTTTCAATGTTTCATACGTAATCTAGAAGGAGGCAAAAGAACTGGAGGAGTTGTGCTACTGATCAGGAAGAGGCAATTGAAAGCTTCCAATGAATAGTTATTGAATGGGGATTCACAAGTGCCAAGTTTTCCTTGCTAATAAAGAAAGTTATATCTGCACTTGCAATAATCACAATACACAAAATTAGTGATAGCCAATAAAGCTCATCTTTATTTCGGAAAGTACAGATGAAAAGTGAATTTAACAGTTACCTAGAATTGTCAATTTTAATCGAATAAATGTACTCTGAAAAGTAATTAACCTATCATCACTGAATAATTGCATTGTATTTATTTTCCCTTGTTAAGAGATGACTTGTTCCTGGTTGGTTAGCCGCAGTCAAAATGATGGGGGATGTATAAAAGGCGGTGTAACTATCTTCCTTTGTCATTTATATCCCCCACATAATGGGAAAAGAACAGTCATACACACAGACTACAGTGGCCACATGCACAACATTACAAATGTCAGAATGCCATCACAACATTAATTCATGCAGTGTAAACCACCGGCCAAGGCATACTCACTGAAAGTTTACTTTTTCAACTTGAAACCTGGTTTCAAAAATTCCCGATGTCAAAACTCTGCATCGAAGAAGGTCCTTCAAAAGGAAAAATACGCCCACATGAGAAAAACTATCCGCTACTATCAAGAAACATTAAATCTTTACGGATGTATACAATGGTATTGTGAATAATACAATCAAAACTCAGTATTTTGAGTAAAGTAATTCAAAATAATGTGCATAAGCAATTCATCAGAATTCATCATTTGAGGTTGGGACAGCCAAATACAATTGGATTTATCTTTGTGATAGAAATTTAATATGCAAGTAGGCATGGGGCATAGCAATAAGATAAGAGATAACTAGGGCAATAATAAGAGAATGAGACAAGAGAGGGGCAAAAACAACAAATTAGATATTGGAGTAAAGAAACATGTGGGTGTATTTAAAAATAGATCTTCTGTTAGAATGGAAATTTTCTTGTATGATTAATTTTAGCTGCTATGATTGTGTTATGCATTTGGTTCATGTTTACAGATACTAACATCCTTAAAGATAAAGCCAGGGTATCGCCTCAGCGCAGAGGGAGAAGAGGAGGGAAGAGACTGGAGACCTAAGACTTTTGCCTCCATCACAGTGAGGAGATGTTGGGTGGACTCACTGTGGTGGATGTTAATATGTGTTTATTGTTGTTTTTTTATTGTATTGTATTGTATGTATGACTGCTTCAATTTCGTTCAGACTTCGGTCTGAATGACAATAAAGGCTATCTAATCTAATCTAATCATTTTATTGATTTTGCAAGAGGTATTCTACAGTCAATAACAATAATCTCTCAGATTACCAAATTAACATGACCAAGTGACCATTCTTGTGATAGATCAATAATAATTCTGCCTAATTTTTGCAAGTGATCTCTCCAAATACAACCACAGACTCAGAAAAGGCATGGAAAAAAATGGTGGAAAACATTAGCACCTGGTGCAGAACATGTCCCAAATATTTCACAATCAATATTACGTGGTTCCATCCACTCCCTTAGGGAATCTTAAGTTATCAATCAAGTTATCATTCACTTAAAAATCAATTTTAGTAGATTAGTCCTGAATTTCAGGCAGAAGCCTGAAATTCAGGACTAATCTACTAAAATTGATTCTACTACTGTGGGGGCTACAAATGATCTACTCTTCAGGATAAGGTAAAATAGCAAGTACTGGTCGGAACACATATCTAATAATCATTATCCAACACCCTTAATGGTCTCAAATATTTTAATGCATTTAATATCTTTTTGTAACTTAGTGTCCTTACTTCATTGTGATGATCAGAAATGTACATGGCTGCACAAATGCAGATGCATTCATGATTTAGTGTGACAAGATTAACAGACTACTTCATTTCAATATTGACCTTTTATTGATCCCAACATATGATTGGCAAGACTCGCACATACCAAGCATTATTTTGATAGCTTCAACTTGTGGGTCCTATTTTCCATCAACATTTCAAGTTCAAGTTCAAGTTCACATTTATTGTCACATGCACCAATTAGGGCACAGTGATATTTGAGTTACCATACAGCTATACAAGTAAAAATAACGCAATACACAATAAACTAAACATAAACATCCATCACAGTGGAATCAACATTCCTCACTGTGATGGAAGGCAATAAAGTTCAGTCATTTTCCTCCTTTGTTCACCCGTGGCGGTCGGAGCCTTGAACCCTCAGCAGTTTGGCGCTGCCGACGGTCCGCTGTTCAAGCCCTCTTCGTCGGGATCATGGAAAGTCCGGCGTCGGGACGGATCGGAACACTCCACGACATGGAGCTCCCGAGTCGGCCTTTTCTTACCGGAAACCGTGGGCTTCACGGTGTTCACAGTCCACAGGCCCCGCAGTCGGAGCACTTCCACAGCGATCCTCGGAAAAGGATCGCCCGTCCGCGATGGCAATTCCGCGCCGCGCTTGCGGCTTGAAGCTCCGGGCGGTCTCCAGGAAAGGCCGCACCAATCCAGGTGTTAGGCCGCAGGGGGAGGGGATGAAGAAAGATCACATCTCCGTCGAGGTAAGTGACTGAAAACAGTTTACCCCTATTCTCCCCCCCCCACCCCCCCAAATAAGACATACCGAGAAACATTAAAACATACATTTTAGACACACTAAAAATAACAAAAAAAGTCGAAATAACTCACAGGCTGCCATCTCGGCGCCACCCAGTGGTTTAATTCCTATTGTTTTAAATAATTTATTGTGCAAATGTGTACAGCATCTCCACACTTTCTAAGTCTTGTTTTTTTTGGCTATACATCATATACAAACTTAGCCACCCTGTATTTGACCCTGAACAAGATGTCCCAAAACAGATGCAAAACTCCACCATTCACGGAGGTTGACTACCCTAAACACAACCTCCGTTCAGGCTCGAAGATAACCTCAAAATGCTGGAGCAAGTCAGCGGGACAGGCAGCATCTCTGAAGAGAAGGAATGGGTGACGTTTCTGTTGAGACCCTTCTTCAGACTGATGGTTCTCAACAGAAGGGTCTTGACCCGAAACGCCACTGCTTTTTTCTCTCCAGAGATGCTGCCTGGCCCGCTGAGTTACTCCAGCATTTTGTGTCTATCTACGATTTAAACCCGCATCTGCAGTTCCTTCCTACACCTCAACAGGCCATGCCAATGCTAGAGCTCCCAACATGTAAAACTTTGCTTTCATGGCATAGTGTGTTGTGTTTTGTGGCAACCAGGCCTCCGAACGACCCATTTACCTGTTACAAGCACTGCCCAGATTCGCAACTGATAGCACACACTTCCCAAGGCCTGTTTCTTTTAAACCACTCCTACAATCAAATTTTCTTATTAACTTGAGGAATTTTACGAAATAAAAATATAAAAGATTTAAAAATGACTAAAAACAAATATGCAGAGAAATGTAAAAATTCCAAGCATAGACGGCGCTCGTTTCGCTCAGTCCGCCTTGGCCGACTTGATCTCCCGGTTACCAAACACTTTAACTCCCCTTCCCATGTTGACCTTTCTGTCCTGGGTCTCCTCCATTGTCAGAGTGAGGCCAAATGCAAATTGGAGGAACAGCATCTCATATTTCACTTGGGCAGCTTACAACCCATAGAAACATAGAAAATAGGTGCAGGAGTAGGCCATTCGGCCCTTCGAGCCTGCACCGCCATTCAATATGATCATGGCTGATCATCCAACTCAGTATCCTGTACCTGCTTTCTCTCCATACCCCCTGATCCCTTTAGCCACAAGGTCCACGTCTAACTCCCTCTTAATTATAGCCAATGAACTGGCCTCAACTACATTCTGTGGCAGAGAATGCCACAGATTCACCACTCTGTGTAAAAAATGTTTTTTCTCATCTCAGTCCTAAAAGATTTCTCCTTTATCCTTAAACTGTGACCCCTTGTTCTGGACTTCCCCAACATCGGGAACAATTAGATTAAACTTTATTAATCCCCTTATTCAGGGGAAATTCTGATGTCCTTGCAGCACACTAATAAAAATACAACATAGTATTCAAAAAGAAGTTCAACACAAAACATCCCCCCACAGTGGTTCCCACTGTGGGGGAAGGCACAAAGTCCAGTCCCCATCCTCTTGTCCACCCAAATCTTCCTGCATCTACCCTGTCCAACCCCTTAAGAATTTTGTGCGTTTCTATACCCAGTGGTATGAATATTGATTTCTCTAACTTCAAATAACCCTTGCAGCCCCTCTCTTTCCATCCTTCCCCCACCATAGTCATACTAGTTTCACTGTTCAAGAAGGAACTGCAGATGCTGGAAAATCGAAGGTACACAAAAAAGCTGGAGAAACTCAGCGGGTGCAGCAGCATCTATGGAGCGAAGGAAATAGGCAACTTTTCGGGCCTAAACCCTTCTTCAGACCCAATCATATGCCAATCATATGTTGGGATCAATAAAAGGTCAATATTGAGATGAAGTAGTCTGTTAATCTTGTCACACTAAATCATGAATGCATCTGCATTTGTGCAGCCATGTACATTTCTGATCATCACAATGAAGTAAGGACACTAAGTTACAAAAAGATATTAAATGCATGAAGAAGGGTTTCGGCCCGAAACGTTGCCTATTTCCTTCGTTCCATAGAAGTTGCTGCACCCGCTGAGTTTCTCCAGCTTTTTTGTGTACCTTCTAGTTTCACTGTTGTTCTGTTGAGTTTCACTGTCTGTATAGGGTGATTTCACGAAAGGTCACTGGAGCGTAGATCCGCACCCACGTGACCGCAAAATTTAACTGGGGGACAAGCGTCACTTCCGGTACATGTTAGTGAATGGGAAAACACGCACTTTCACACCCGTTAAAAACATCGAAAACGGCCAGTTTTTGAGCTGCAATTTACTGTACCAGTCGGGGTGACCGTGAGGCACAGCTACCTAAATTTACAGTTAAAAAAAAAGATAGAAACTAATTTTACTGAAGGATTTCTAACTTTTAATACTTTTCATCTAACAAATGAATAAAGATAACAAAGCCAATAATGCCTTACTTTTGATGAAATGCAGCGAGCAAACGCGATAATTCCCGATATTTTGGATCTTTAAATCTCCACGACAAATGTCCGCTAACAACTTCCGCTGTTTTTGCACCTTCAGCTCCCTCTTGAATTTACCTTAGTTTCTAACTTTTTTTTTAACTGTAAATTTAGGTAGCTGTGCCTCACGGTCACCCCGACTGGTACAGTAAATTGCAGCTCAAAAACTGGCCGTTTTCGATGTTTTTAACGGGTGTGAAAGTGCGTGTTTTCCCATTCACTAACATGTACCGGAAGTGACGCTTGTCCCCCAGTTAAATTTTGCGGTCACGTGGGTGCGGATCTACGCTCCAGTGACCTTTCGTGAAATCACCCTATAACTTGTTATCACCAAGCCCACAGCCAACAATGGTCCATTGTCAGCTTCACCTTTTCTTGATCATCGTTACTTTTTGAATATCTTTCATTCATTTGTTCTATATCTCTCTATATCACACTCTCCATCTCTCGTTTCTCATTCCCCTGACTCTCAGTCTGAAGAAGGGTCGCGATCCGAAATGTCACCTATTCCTTTTCTCCAGAGATGCTGCCTGATCCGCTGAATTACTCCAGCTTTTTGTGTCTATCTTCAATATAATTAAACACTTGGAAAAGGTGGCTCAGCAGTTAGTGGTCTCATAGCTTCAGGGTTAAGTGCAATCTGACCTCAGATGCTGACTAAGCTGTATGCACATTCTCCCTGCTATTGTGTCGGGTGTTCTCCATTCACATCCCAAACATGCAGGTAGGTTAATTGACTGTCAATTACATCTTAAAGAAGATAAGGGTCAAAAGAATCAATGAGCATTTGATGGAGAATAAGATGCTGGACATAGGATGAAAAGGACGAATGGTAAAGAAAATCATCTTTGCTGATTAAGGCAAAATAAGTTTATTCCAAAGAGATTAAAATAATATTTTCTTACGCAGATGTCGGATTTTGATTACTCTAATTTCCTGCTGCAAGATATCGTTGAAGCAGAGTTTGAAATTGAATTAGATAGCGGGATGTCAAGGGTATTAAATGTATGGGGCACAGCAAGGAAAGTGCACTTACGTTAAATAGTTCATGTTACGTGTGAACTTGAAGGAATGAATAACCCTTGTTCTGCTATCCTCTATTGCATTAAGTATTCAAATAAGTGATGAAGAATGCCAATTGCACAATGGAGCTCAGCATTAATTCAATTTAGGCTGAAGTGTATCATTACCATCTATAGGTTCAACGTTATCCTCTTTGCCAAATGATAACTTGAACTTCAAATATTAAAAAACTGCAGTTTAGTGAATCGTGTGCAGCACAATCTTAGATTTGGAATTTGATCTCAGACTCTTAGATTTGGATTTTTCCTCTTCTTTTACAGTAGGCATCTGACAGCCCTGCGTAACGCTATACAATGTAGGTAAATGTTATGGTGACTTATGCACCAGATGTTGAGATTCAATGCCCTAAGAAAAGCTTTCACTACACCAGTATGATATAACCTACAAATGAGACTAATTAATTTATGAATCCATGTGAATATAATAATGTAACTACTGACTATTTGGACTCAAATTCAAAATAGTCGTGCTCATTTCACCTATCCTACCCATAGATAAAAGAAAAGTCTGAATGCAAGTCTGGATAACAATGTGGCACTTAACTACGCGTTTCTTGGGATTCAGAATCAGGAATATTTAAATCAAATTTATGGCAATGAAACCTAGAAATGCAGTACATATTGGAATGGGGATTTTTTGCAGTGCACATTGATCCAAGTAAATTTTGTATTACTCTTTTTATTGCAAATTGTGAATCTGCATAAGCTCAGACAAAGGCCTGAAGAGTCAGCAAAATAACTCTGGTAATTTTAATATTGATGCTATTTCAATTTAGATTCCAGAGATCAGATAACTAGGAATTCTAATAAGGGGTCTTTGACCCGAAAACGTTAACTCTGTTTCTTTTTTCTACAATTGATATCAGACCCGCTGCATTTTTCTAGCACTTCGGTTTCAGTCCAGGAACTGGTTCCCACTTTTATACCATCAAATCTGAACCACTTATTCTGATGGCAAACAACAAGATTTGAAATTTTGTGCATTGTGAGGTTTAACATCAAGGACGGTTGGACTAAGGATACTGACTGAGGAAATACAAACAAAACACAAGTATATGGACAACTTATGGACTGCTATGCATTTACAATTCTATGGCCAAACACTTTGCTGTATTTCAACATAATTTAATCGATTAATTTAAAAGCTGAACTGATCAAGGTCAAAAATATTTTTATCACAACAAAAATGGAAAACAGGAGAATGAAAAATATTAAAAAAGTACAGAACTTAGTTCAAAGTTTGGCTACTTTGCCTCTCATCCTGAAATATTGCACATTAATGAGGACATCTCACAAATGCAACAAAACAGTTCTTACCTGGTCTGGAGGTATATAGTCACATTGTCTGACTATGTCAATCCTATCTAGAAAGCTGCAAGATAAAACAAATACGATTGAGTTACGTGCAATAGATGAGACATTGAAAGGAATAATGGTCATTTAAATAAGTCACAGCAATAATGTTCTGAAATTCAAGCTAAAACATGGTTCACCACAAAAGTGCACTATGATTCTCCACATCCCTCTCATTATCATTTTTGGGTAATGCAGGGATTCTCTAGAGCCCTGAGAATGGCAGAAATAAAACCATAAGTTTTGAAACTTAGATTCTGCAGGGAATCAGTGGGATATTTCAGGAGTCTGTAAATTCCTGATGAATGACATACAAGTTCTATCTGCTGATACCATTCTTGCATAAATGATTTTAGCACAGATAGAATAAACCACAAACGAGTATGTATATCGTAAATATTATATAACATGGCACATGAACAAATATTATATAGCATGTAACATAAACATCTAGCATAGATTCTTGGCAATTTTATTTGCACTACTGCATATTGCACTATTTTTTCTTTTGCACTATTGTATGTATTGTCATATTTATCATTATCATGTGTATACTGTTTTACTGTACTCTTCATCTGAACAGAGAATGTCATTGCACCCTGGTGTATTTGAGAATAAACTCGTGAATTGAATCTGCAAAGTTTCATATTTCCCGACAGTTCCTATCAATCAGAAGGAAGATTTTCAACACCTATGATTAATTTAGATGCTCAATGTGACTTTGCTGCCACATTTGCTACCGTTAGTTGATGACATTGCTAATGAATTGAGAATGGATTGACTTATATGGATTTATTGCTTCAATGTTGAATTGCAGAGTTGCCCGCTAATATCGGAGAAATGTGATGAAAAATTATGCCAAATTAAAGCGGCCATGAAATGTAAAACTACAAGAGGAGTGACCAGAGCTTGTCAATCATATAGCCAAACCTAAATGCTGCGATTTATACAGAGTGGGACTATGAGTGGTATGGATGTGTTTTGTGTAAACATTTTAGTCAGTCTTGCATAGCAATCTTAATGATTGGTTAACAATATCTGCATTCATATTTTGTGTAAATACAAAATATATTAGAATAAATGAATTCCCAATTAAATCTACATTGCCAGCAATGATAACTCGCATAAAGTAAAATGTGCCAAAGCACCGCATGGGAATGCTATTAAGGAAAATCTGGCTAAACAATGGTCAGATGCAAGTTTTAATAGTGTCAAAGGAGGCAAGGGCTAGACTGGCATAGTGGCCTACAGGGGAAACCTATGGCATGTATCCCAGCCAATCAATGACAATAATAGAGTAATAACAATACAAAAGGTCAGTACTATGTTTGAGAAAGATAATAAATAATATATGGGTGATCTTGTGCCCCCAGAACTTCCCAAAGAAAGATTGACTTTGTTCAGCCGCATCACAATTATACCAATCACAGCAAAAAACAAGACAAAAAATACTAGATCTTTAGGAAATTTTCAATTACAACTGGAAAATGTCCCTATAATGAGAGCTACGTATATAGATTTTCCAAGCATATAAACAGATTATTTTATCCACCATCCATTTTATTTCACTTTAACTAATTTCCCTGTAAATACGCATTTATGGTGGTCTCAAGCGCTCACCTAGTTTTTCCTTCAAAGGATTCATATGCATCTCAGTCATTCCATGTGAGTTCACTTTATAGAAGAACACAGACCTTGCAATCTTAATGATCATACCACAATCAGCAGATTATAATCTCACCAAATTTCTTGAGTCACAGTAAAAAGATTTAGATTGCCCAAAAGATTTAGATTGCGAGATGTAAATGCTTTTCAAATAAGTCATTCAATTCGGCCACTCCCTTGTCCCTCCAAGCAGTATGACTTGGCAACACAAGATATTTCAAATGTACACTGACTACCCACATGGGGAGAATAAACCTCCTTAATATTTTAACATCCAATATGATTAAAGAGAACCTTTACATTTGTTGGCACAACTTAAGCAGCAGCAACAACAACATTTCCAGAACTGTAATCATTTGTTATAATTAAATGAACAATTGGAAAGTTATTGCATTTAAAATGTCACTATACAGGGCTCCCACTTAATTTTTTTCCTCTGTGGTCAGCCGGGCAACCTAGGCAACTTTTTAAGTTGCCAAATGACAGTTTAGGTGGTCATTTAAGACGGCTTGCATGACGCATGTGATAATGTGCTCAGGCGAAGTGCGTTGTTACCAGTCGGAATTATGCTCAATGAAGCATTCACATATTATTTCTGCTTCAAATAAAGTCACAAACTAAACATATTCACCAATCAAGGCATGATATATGCCACAATGGCATGCAGCAAAATTATAATACAGTATCTCAACTCTTTTTACACGTTGCAATGAATGCAAATTTTATTGTTTCTTTCCACTTCCAAACAAAAATATGGTTGGATTATTCAGCGTATGATCAACCTCGGTGAGACCACGCGTAGGCTTGGCGATCGCTTCACACAACACCTCCACTCAGTTCGCGATAACCAACCTGATCTCCCAGTGGCTCAGAACTTCAACTCCCCCTCCCATTCCGAATCTGACCTTTCTGTCCTGGGCCTCCTCCATGGCCAGAGTGAGGCCCACCGCATATTGGAGGAACAGCACCTCATATTTCGCTTGGGTAGTTTGCACCCCAGCAGTATGAACATTGGCTTCTCCAATTTCAGGTAGTTCTTGCTTTCTCCCTCTTTCCCAGCTCTCATCCGCCCACTGTATCCGCTTCTTCGTTTCTTCTTCTTCTTCTTCCCACTGTATCCGCCTCTTCCTTTCTTTTTCCCGCCCCCCGACATCAGTCTGAAGAAGGGCCTCGACCCGAAACGTCGCCTATTTCTTCGCTCCATAGATGCTGCCTCACCCGCTGATTTTCTCCAGCTTTGTCTCCCAAAGGGATCCCACCACTGGCCACATCTTCCCATCTCCCCTCGTCGGCTTTCCGCAGAGACCGCTCCCTCCGTAACTCCCTGGTCAATTCGCCCCTTCCCACCCAAACCACCCCCTCTCTCCTGGCACTTTTCCTTGCAACCGCAGGAAATGCTATACTTGTCGCTTTACCTCCCCCCTTGACTCCATTCATGGACCCAAGCAGTCTTTCCAGGTGCGGCAGAGGTTAATCCGCACCACCTCCAACCTCATCTATTGCATCCGCTTTTCTAGGTGTCAGCTGCTCTACATCGGTGAGACCAAGCATAGGCTTGGCGATCGCTTCGCCCAACACCTCCACTCGGTTCGCAATAACCAACCTGATCTCCCGGTGGCTCAGCACTTCAACTCCCCCTCCCATTCCGAATCCGACCTTTCTGTCCTGGGCCTCCTCCATGGCCAGAGTGAGGCCCACCGTAAATTGGAGGAGCAGCACCTCATATTTCGCTTGGGCAGTTTACACCCCAGCGGTATGAACAACGACTTCTCCAATTTCAGGTAGCCCCTGCTTTCTCCTCCCCTTCCCAGCTCTCCCTCAGCCCACTCTCTGCCTCTTCCTTTTTTCTTCTTCCCGTCCCCCCCCCTTCACCCCCACATCAGTCTGAAGAAGGGTCTCGACCCGAAACGTTGCCTATTTCCTTCGCTCATTTAATGCTGCCTCACCCGCTGAGTTTCTCCAGCATTTTTGTCTACCCATTCACACAAGTTCTGTTATCCCACTTTTCTCAGCCACTCCCGACACATTAGGGGCAATTTTACAGAGCCAAGTTAACCTACAAAGCCAATGCATCTTTGGGATGTGGGAGGAAACCCACATGCTTGCAGGGAAAATGTGTAAATTCAACACAGACAGTGCCCAAGGACAGGATCGAACACAGATCTCTGGCGTGTGAGGCAGCAAGTCCACCAGCTGTGCCACTATATTTTGTTTTCCAACACAAAAAATTATGCTTTGGTTACTTAAAAAAAAAAAGAAACTATCCATTTTCAGTCTCAAATCTTTAAGTGATGCTATGTCCCCCTTTACAGATACTGTATGTTTTAATTCAGTTCAAGACTATGGGGCACTACATTGGCCATAATGTTGCTGCCTAAAAGTGCCAGAGACCCGGAATTGATGCCGAATACGGGTGCTGTCTGTATAGAGTTTGCTCCTTTTCCCTTTTATCGCATGGGTTTTCTCCAGGTGCTCGTTTCCTTCCACATTCCAAAGGTGTGAAGGAACCTTTTTCAGATCCAACCCAAAACGTAATATTTTCCTTTTGTTCAGAGATTCTGACACACACACACGCACGCACACGATGTTTTGGGTCGAGACCCTTTTTCAGAATGATGTCAGGGGAGGGGGCGGGACAAAGATAGAACGTAGTCGGAGACAGTAATGGGGCTTTTTCACGGGGCGACTTGACGCAAGAGTTAACCAGAGTTTAACATCGTGGGAACCTCGTGCGATAACAGTACGGCATTCGTGGACCACCGTGGCGCTAACGGCAGGTAATCGTGTAACTTGGTGACTCGGGAGAAAATTCAAGCAAGCTTGAATGAGCAAGCTTGAATTTCTCCAAGAGTGACTTGTACACTTGTGGTTGAGCATTGCAACTTTATATGAACGTAGTGGCCAGTGCGATATCCGTGCGATATCCGTAATAACTCTTGCGGTTACCATGGGAACTCCTGCGAACGGTAAACCCGGAAGCTGGACAGAGGGGACAGAAGGTGAGTAAAAAAGGTGTTCTCAATATCCTTTAACTGGCGAAAACTTTGGAACTAGTCGTTCGGTGCGAGTTGATTAAAAAGTGTTTGGAAATTTCAAACTTCAAATCAAATGTCTCTCAAACCTGCTGATTGTATCTGATTCCACTTTTCGTAGCAAGTTCCGCTTTTCGACATAAAATGCTTGAATAACTCAGGCAGGAAGCATCTCTGGAGAACATGGATAGGTGACGTTTCGGTTCCAGCTGGGAAAGAGGAGGCAGGATCAAGCGTGGCAGGTGTCGGAAGGAACTGCAGATGCTGCTTTAAATCGAAGATACACAAAATGCTGGAGTAACTCAGCGAGTTACTCCAGCATTTTGATCTCTGGATGGAAGGAATGGGTTTCCCAAACTCACCCATTCCTTAAACCCATTCTTTCTCTCCAGAGATGCTGCCTGTTCCTCTGAGTTACTCCAGCATTCTGTGTCTATCTCAGGTAATAGATGGACACGGGCGAGGGGGCAGATGGTTTGAACAAAGACCCTAGATTAAAGCATAGTCTGTAAGATAGGATTGTGAAGCATGGGGAAGGAATGTTTGGGGGGGGGGGGAGGAGGGGGGGGGGGTGAGAGGGGTGAGGGGAGGGCTGAAAGAGGTGCGAGTCTAGATGGGCCACAGTGGGGTGGGGTGGGGTGGGGTGCGGGCGAGGGAAGGGTAAGAAATGGGAAGAGAGAGAGGTTGTTAGAGGTTACCTTGTGGCTAGCATCCGTCCATCCATGAGAGATGATGGTGTGGCTTTAGAAACATAGAAAACAGGTGCAGGAGTAGACCATTTGGCCCTCCAAGCCAGCAGCGCAATTCACTATGATCATGGCTGATCACCCAAAACCAGTACCCCGTCCTGCCTTCTCCCCATCTCCCCTGATTCCGTTAGCCCTGAGAGCGAAATCTAACTCTCCCTGATAGTAGAATGAGGCCATTCGGCCTATCGAGTCTACGCCATTCAATCATGGCTGATCTATCTCTCCCTCATACCCCATTCTCCTGCCTTCTCCCCATAACCTGTGACACCCACACTAATCTCTGGGTTAGGCAGCAACTCCACTATTGTGCCGCAGTGCCGTTCCAAAATTCCCTGTCTGCGTGTGTTTTAATATCCCAGCCCAGCTTTAAACCTGGGAACGGGAAGGGTGATTTTACAGAAAATAGAACAATACAGGAGGGGACCAGTAAATGGTCAATTAGGGGAGGGCACCAGTAAATGGTGAATTTGGGGAACGCACCAGTAAATGGGGAATTGGGGGAGTAAATGGGGAATTAGGACAGCAGCAGTGATAGTCATTGATTGTGTTATGTTATGCACGGATATTACACTGGTGTGAACTTGTATAATACGCTGTGCAGCAAAACTGGACCATGAGTTTAAGATCAAAGATTTGCGTGTAAATTGATATGACTGATAGACACAAAATTGACCCTTCTTCAGACTCTCTCCAGAGATGCTGCCTGTCCCGCTGAGGTACTCCAGCTTTTTGTGTCAATCTTCGACAGATTGGGTTTGCTGTAAATGTCTGTATGTTAATATGTGTGTCTTTTCCTCTTGGACATTACTTTGTTTCTGTTGGTGGCTCCACATTTTATGATAGCCTGAAGTGTGATAAAGCTTTTACCTCAGCAGTTTGATTGTCAGTGCTTGTTTACCTCATTGTTAAATAAATATATTTTTTACTATCAGCTTGATTTCTGCAATTCTTCATTAACACGTCACTACAAGATGAATGTCTCTAATGTTATAATCCCTCTCATGCTGAAACACAAAATAGTTGAAGGGAGGTGATATAATCACATTTTCATTAAGTTTCATTTTTGAGTGTTCAGGTCCATCAATTGTTGAGCTATTTAAACGTTTGAAAGTTTCACCTCTCGGTAGAAAATAAAATAAGCCAATCAGCACGGTAAATGTGAGACAAAGTCTTTATTCCTATTTGACAATATAAAAAGACGACTTCTTGCACATATTGAGAGAAGGTGCATCACACCAAACATTAGTCTATAAAAGGGCCTCGCAAACACGAAAATCAACAAATGAGGCACGCTAGATTATTTTAAACACATTATATTCATTAACCTCCGCAACAAGCCTAAACTCAGGCATTAAAAGGGACAATGCAATGTGCTAAATGGCAGGTTTTGCGGACGAACATCTTATAGGAAGCACTTTTCAGAGGACAACACTAGAAAGTCAGCTTATTTGCTATGCATTTCTGCTAACATGCAGTAGTGTTCCTGTGGTCGGCTACCCATCAATATAGCTGTCCTGCCACGGCACACACCCCAATTGTGAATTGTAGTAAGCGCAGAGATGGCCTCTTTGCTCTTTCACACCCAGTGAGACTTCCTCTTAATTCTCTTTTTAATTAATCTCTCCCTTCTGCCTTCACGCAAGCGTCCTCGATGCACAAAGTGGGCTGCTGCATACAGCGCGTCAATGAAAAAAACCACCATCCTGTACTCGAAACTACTTAGTATAGGCATGTCTCCAAATGAGCCAATTCAACCAAGGGAGGATATTTATAGTGTGTGGAAAAAAAAGTGACATCATTTGTGCCACGTGTAGTTCACAATGTTCATTCAAGATTTAACGGGAAAGCTCGGGAGATGGACAAGTCACTCGCACAAATAACGGAAATGCCGAGTACCGTGGGAACTCTTTATTTACACCCCGTTATATCGTGTGATATCGTGCTAGACCACGACCACTTCACTCTGGTTACATCTTGCGTCAAGTCGCCCCGTGAAAAAGCCCCATTAGACTAGTGGGAGAACTGGGACGGGAAAGGGGATGGAAAGAGAAAGCAAGGGCTATCTGAAGTTAGAGAAGTTAAATAGCCAGATAGCCCTTCCTTTCTCTCTCCATCCCCTTCCCCTTCCCAGTTCTCCCACCAGTCTTACTGTCTCCGACTACATTCTATCTTTGTCCCACCCCCTCCCCTGACATCAGTCTGAAGAAGGGTCTTGACCCAAAACGTCGCCCATTCCTTCTCTCCAGAGATGCTGTCGCAACCGCTGAGTTACTCGAGCATTTTGTGTCTACAATAAGAAACCATTACAGGCAGAGCTTTACCTTGTTGAATCAGTGGTCCCACAACCACCAGATCTCATCTTCCAGGGACACGAACCATTCCAAATTAGATTCTTTTAATATGCAGTATTTGGTACTCACAATGTGATTCCCTCTCAATTGAGTTACGTAACGAAATGCATAATGGCATCCGCTTAGCAGAACCCTTCATTTGATCTGCAAGAGTAAATCTGAACTTCCCATTGCTTTTCATTCTAATTCTCCATTCTACACCTGGCCTCCTTATTTAGACTCCAACAGTATTTTAATGAAGCATAATGTCAACTCGAGGAACAGAACTAATCTTCTGACTAGGTACATTGCACAGTTCAGAACTCGATCTTGAATTCAATGGTTTCAAATAGTCAGCTAATGCTGTCTTGTATCTCAAATTTCCATAGTTTTTTCTCCTCTCCCTTCCCTGGTATATCAAGGTACATTTGTAATTTCCTATTTGGATATCTCCAGAGATTATCCTGCAAACACCACCCCTCTCCCTCCTTCCCTTTTAACTAGCACCACTACTTGCGACATTCACTCTTTTCTGGTCGCAGTTGACTCTCTGGTGGTGTAGCATCTCATCTTTCCTTACTCCCTTCTCCAAGTAAAAACCTGTTTCATTTAACTCTTCCTATTTTTAATGAAAAGTCGGCACCTGAAAGATCAACTGCATCTTCAGCAGATGATTCTCTGTCAGCTGAGAATTTTCAGATTTTTGGTTCCATCCATCACTGAATTTATTAAATATGCCAATTTTCACCAGAAAATACCAGAGTTGCCAGAGAAGTTAGAAGTTCAACTTCAACTTAAAGTAAAAATAACTAAAAAAATAAATTTAAAGGAATCTGAAAGTCTGTGAAGTGTTCCACTTAACCACTTGGTAAGATTTTAGAGTCCATTATAAAGGATGAGGTTACAGAGTACTTAGAAATTCACAATAAAATAGGCCAAAGTCAGCATGGCTTTGTGAAGGGGATATCTTGACAAATTTGCTGGAATTCTTTGAAGATGTAAATAGCAGGACAGACAAAGGAGAGTTGGAGATGTGGATCAATTAGATTTTCAGAAAGCCATTGTTAAGGAACCACACGTGAGGCTGCTTAGGAAGATGAGCCCATGGTATCAAAGGGCAGAAACTAGCATGGATACAGCAGATTGGCTGGATGGCAGAAGACAAAGAGAGGCAATAAAGGGGGCCTTTTCTGGTCGGCTGAAAGTGACTAGCGGAGTTCCGCAGAGATCGGTGTTGAGGCCGCTACTCTTTTGTATATTAATGATGATTTGGACGAGAGGATTGAAGGCTTTGTGACCAAGTTTGCGGATGATATGAAGATAGGTGGAAGGGCAGGTGGTGTAGAGAAAGCAGGGACTCTGCAGAAGGACTTGGACAGGTCGGGAGAGTGGCAGATGAAATATAGTGTAGCAAAGTGTGGAGTCATGCATTTTGGTAGTAGGAATAAAGGCGTAGACTATTTTCTAAATGCCGAGATAATCCAGAAATCGGAGGTGTAAAGGAACTTGGGAGCGCTGGTGCAGGATTCCCAAAAAGTTAATCTGCAAGTCGAATCGGTAGTAAAGAAAGCAAATTCAATGCTAGCATTTCTTTCAAGAGGACTTGCATACAAAAACAGGGATGCAATTCCTTGTATGTGAATACTTGGCCAATAAACTTACTTACTTACAATGCTGAGGCTCTATAAGGCGCTGATGAGGCCGCATCTGGAATATTGTGAGCAATGTTTGGCACCATATCCGAAGGAAGGATGTGTTGGCTCTGGAGAGGGTCCAGAGGAGGCTTACAAGAATGATCCCAGGAATGAGTGGGTTAACCTATGATGAGCATTTGTCGGCACGGGGCCTGCACTCGCTGGAGTTCAGGAGAATGGGGGGGGGGGGGGGGGGGGGGACGACTTCATTGAAACATACAAAATAGTGAAAGGCTTGCTTAGAGTGGATGTGGAGAATATGTTTCCACTAATGGGAGAGTCTAGAACCAGAGGTCATAGCCTCAGAATTAAAGGATGTTCTTTTAGGAATGAGATGAGGAGACATTTCTTTAGTCAGAGGGTGCTGAATCTGTGGAATGTTTTGCCACAGAAGGCTGTAGAGGCCAAATCAGTGAATATTCTTAAGGCAGAGATACATTTTTGATTAGTACTGGTGTCAGAGGTTATGGGGAGAAGGCAGGAGAAGGGGGTTAGGAGGGAGAGATGGATCAGCCAGGATCGAATGGTGGAGTAGACCTGATGGGCCAAATAGCCTAATTCTACTCGTATCCCTTATGACCTTATAACTTTCATTTTGGGAAAATACAGTTTGTGATATTATCCTCGGAGACTGTAAATTCAAGAAGCTGATCGACCACCGCCTTCTTATGGCAATAAAAGACTACTACCATAAAAAAACACTAAACACCCCCAAATCCTGAATGGATGGAGTTCTCTCTAGCATGTTGCAAAATTAAATTTACAATATATATTTAAGGATTGTGGATTGGAGTGAAAAAAAGATAAACCAACTTTGGCTCTTCTAAATAACATATGGCGAGAATCAAGCAGTTTATACAGTGATCCATCACAGAACAATATGGCTGGGTATACCTTTATAACGGGGATGAGGGGGGGGGGGGGGGGGGGGGGGGGGGGGACGGGACAGGGGCTAGAGGAAAGTGAAGAGAGGAGCCCGAGGAGAGATGGGAGACAGCAGTAGGTCAGCTGTACAAACACAAGCTTAATAATATGCCAATGGTCATCAGTCCTACACATTAGCACAAAGCAACAGTTTGTACAAGCAACTCCCCTTTCAATATTTTGTTACCAGTGTCATGCCTGGACTTCAATATCATGATACAAAAGAAAGCATAGCAATTGAAACTTGAAGCCCAGGAGGAGCACGGGGAATGACAAGAGGTTATGTGAGAAAAACTGTCAAACTAGCATTGTGGATCTAATTAACCAAGTACAACGCAACATATAAAGTGGTTCTAGTACATGGATAAGAATGTGCCTTCCCAAAGGATACACAAAATAAAGAAAAATGGAAAGTAAAAGGCCAGTTGTGTGGAAGATGGCTATGATAAAAGTCAGGAAGTGTCACCCCAAAACAAGCAACAAAAAGAACCAATAAATAGAATTTAGGATCTCACCTCAACAACGTAAGGTTGAAACCAACAACAGTTTCAAATTTGAATTTGAAATCGTAAATATTACCTTTTCTGCCAAGCTCAAACGTAAACAAGAAACAACTCTGGGAGGGGTCTCCCCAGCCTCGTCCAATATAATCTTTGTATCTCACTGCAGGTGGCTGCACGAGAGCGTATAGTATGCTGCGGACCGAGTCAGCTGTTGCTGCAGTGAAGAACAGGTTGCTCTCATTTGAGAGTAAAACTGGTTGCTAAATACCCTATTCTTATTCTTTCTTCATGCAACACAATTAGTGCATGTACAGAACGTTAAGTGGATTAGTATGAAACTCATCCCATTGTAAAAAGCCAATTGTTTCTACAATGATTGGAATATCCAAAATTTCACAAATGTTATTATTTATTTAGACAAGCACAAAAACAGAGACACGTTCCCAGCTTTCAGACATCTACCTCAATACTCCTTGGCTGCCATGTGTATTTCTTAAGAATGATGGCGGAAGCGTGCTAAGAATCTGCCCAATTCAATGGACATGGACGGGCTAATATTGTCACACTCTTAGAGAACCTCAAAAATACAAATATTTGGGAGATTGGGAGTCTGTCAAAATTGGTTTAAAGAACTAGGAACATAAGAACATACAGTACAGAAGCAGCAGTTGGTCATTTTTGTCAATGCCACACCTCCATATCTGATCAATATAAATCTTTAAAACAATTTAGAGAATGTGTAATTTCCCCTTCAACCTGAATTGTTGATGTACTCAACAATATTGTCCAAATTCCTTTTTAAAGCACTTGATTATTGCTGCTCTTTGCTGGTCTTACTATTGATACAAGGACTGATAGCGAGTGCTAACAGGTTAGATTTTATGTTGCCAGTCCAATTAACCAATCCTCATACTGCCATTAACAAACTATTTTAACTCACACTGCAGCAGTGACAATGGTCACAAAGAATATTTTGAATCCTGTACCCATATACTGTCTATAAACCTGTTCGGCATGGTGGTGCAGCTGCTGCCTCATTGCTCCAGCAATCCACCTTTAATCCTGACCTTAGGTGCTGTTTGTGTATAATTTGCATGTTCTTAATATGGCTGCGCAAGTTTCCCCATAGTGCTCCTGTTTCCTCCCACCTCCAAGTTGGCAAGTTGACTGCCTGTTGTAAATTGCCTCCTGTGTAGGTTGGGGATAACCGATGGGAACACAGAAAATTAAAAAATGATTCATATTAATGAGTTTCTGTACATCACAGCATACCAAAAAGTGCTCATACATTCCTCAAAGTATGGCACAACGACATTGTGTATTGATTTTGCAAAATAATGGAAAAATTAACTAAACAGGAAAGAAAATTACTTGCTATATTGTACACAATTCATCACATCTCCTCTACATTGCTCACTGGCAAAAGAAAAAAAACTTTAATAATAGATCAAATGACAGTATAATAACTACCTTTATCTATCAATTTATCCGACTATGTTTCTGCATTGACCAAATAACAAAGAGACATTTTTGAAGGTATATATAGTTACCTTCCCTACTTTTGTTTCTGAAAACAAATAGATACATGGACTCATAATCAAATCTGAAATACCAGACCAGCTATGGGGATAACTAAGAAACTCCTTCTATTCTTCGTACAAAGGACCACCACCGACGGTTCCAAAACCTTTCTGGATTAACAGTTTTGCTGGACCAACATAGGCTTCCGAGAGAAGTCCAAAGGTACTGACTGGAACAGTCTGCCTCAGCAGCCATGGAGCCGAGATAACAGCCCGCAAAGTCGGCTATGAGAATGGATCTACAGGCTTTGGCCATGCCGCAATTTCAGACCTCGGCTGCAAGTAGCAAATTCAACCCGCCGATCGACCGCAAAAGTCTTGTAATTTTGTCTGGATTAAAGGGGAAAAAAATCAGTTGTGGACCTATATTATTTTAAAACAAGGATTTTATTATCTAGCCCTGGATGAAATTAAACTAATTACATTAAAATCTGAACAATCAACTGAAAATGTTCTTTGAGTATTTTATTGGGGGATCATCATTGTTACAAAATCTCCCAAGTATCAAATAATCTTGCATAAATTAGCATGTAAAAATACAAAAACAGTATTTATGCAAGTAATGTGTGGGAAGGAACTGCAGGTGCCGATTTAAACCAAAGATAGAGACAAAAAGCTGGTGTAACTCAGCAGGACAAGCAGCATCTCTGGAGAGAAGGAATGGGTGATGTTTCGGGTCGAGACAGTTCTTCAGACTGGTTAGGAATCGGGTCTCGACCCGAAACGTCACCCATTCCTTCTCTCCAGAGATGCTGCCTGTCCTGCTGAGTTACTCTAGCTTTTTGTGTCTAGCTTCAGTATGTAAGTAAGCATTGTTAAAGATTTGTAAAAGGCAGAGGTTTAATTTGGCACAACGGGTTATGCACACTGTACAAAACCAGTGGCTACTTGTTTAAATTCACGGATATTTCATGGCCAAGAACCATCCCAGTCAGAATCTTTATATTTACCTCTAAACATAAAAAAACTACATTTAAAACTGCCATTTTTGGACCTACGAAGCCCGTTTTCCTTATCAAGTTGGCTCAATTCAGAATGTACACTAACTTTTCAAATCAGTTAAACATTACAGCACATGCCAAAAATAGCTTGCAGCCACCCTGGTGTCTGGCTCCATTGCCATGGAGATCGAACCACAGAGCTATAAATAGTTTATCAGCACCAAATCTTGTGAGACACAGCTGTAACAGATCCAACTCAGCCCAGTTTCACAAACAGAAAAGAGGCCACCACGTTTGAAGAGTTTAAAATATTTGGGTGTGCCACAGCTTTGTTCAGTACACAGGGTTGGACACAGCAGATTATACTGAGAAACCTTTGAAATAAAGTTCTGCAAGTTACATAACCATCAGGATTCTAAACAAGTTTTATTTAACCATGGATTGGTAAGAGCCACCAGGATGATCTTTTTTTTTCTCCTCCCAAACTACAACTCCACGTCATGCTGAAACTTTGCCGTCTTACAGGTTTTTTTGGGTCGTCTCAACCTTGAGGCAACGATTATATATGCAAAGACATAGGTTTTGTTTCCATTCAATGGAGAGCATGTTCCCTTCACTCTGAGAACAGAAGCTCACCAACTTTTATTCTATTATCAGAATAATTGCATATATATTCATATATTTCAATAGTACTACTGTCCTATGTGTTCAATGCAGAGCCAATGATTTTGGATCCCACTTTAATTGCACTACTGTGCCCGATACACCATTACATTTGAAAATCTATAAAAATTTCTTATATTGCCAGTGAAAATTCTCGTGATAATTTTGAAAGGTAGTGAAACGTAGTGTCGGTGGGGGCGCTGCAAGCCGGTCGCCCTTCCAGTTCTTTCTACATTTTTTGTTTATTTAATATGTCCTAATGTGGGATTTTAGTGTTTCTCTGTGTGTTTTGTGTGGGGGGGGTGGGGGTAAGGGGGAAACCGTTTTGGTCACCTCCTCCACGGAGATGCGACTTTTTCCATGTCGCCTCCCCCGTGGCCTAACAGCAATGATCGGGCGGCCTTTCCCGGAGACGTGCACGGGGCTTCAGCTGCGGACGCAGCGCGGACTCTCGGCGTGGAGCGGGTGAGCCCTCGCCGGGGCTCGCCAGAGGGGAGCGTTCCGTTTGCTGGCGCACAGCAGCCGGCAGCCTGAAGCCGCGGTCTGCAGAGCACCAGCTGGCGCGGCGTCCGCAGCCTGGGATCCCTCATGGGGGACCCAGGGGGGAAGAAGAAGCTCCTAATGCCGGCCCGCAACCAGCTTCTACCGCGGGCGCAGCGGGGACTTACCACCAGGAGCGGGGTCCAGGTCAGGCCAGGGATCCCTGGAGGGGAGTTTCGACTCAGTGTTTCGACACAGTGATGAATGCTGTGGTGGATGTTTGTGTTAAATTTTTAGTGTGTTTGTGTGTTCTTTATCATTGTACCGCTGCTGGCAAATTCATTTCACTTGCACTTTATGTGCAATGTGACGCATAAAACCGTACTGTATTGTAAACACTATGTGAATCAAATTCCTCGTATGTTGCAAAACATACTTGGCTAATATCTACTGTTAGCCTCTTTCACAAAATGAGTTTAGCACTTCCATTGCACACCAAAAAAGTAGGGACTTAAGTTAAATGAAATAAAAAATCCCCTCTAATCACCAATAGCTCTCATGGATCAACATTGTACTGAAAATATTTTCAATCCATTTTTGATATCCTCAAATTAGGAAATTTCTGTCTTAAATTAGGTGCATTGTAAATCTTGGAGGACAGATATTTTTAAAACCTATAGTAATTTCAATGATAAAATATTTATGCCTCTAAAATGGACAGATTTAATGAGAATTTTAAAGAAGAGGGTGTTACAAAAATAAAATCAGAAATTGCCGGAAACACTCATGTCAGACGGCATCTGTGGGATGAAAAACAGACTTAACTTTTAAGGCCAAAGATCAAAACTGGGAATCTGAAACTAAGAGCAGTTCTAGTAAACCCTGGTACTCCCTGCTTAACTATCCCTTCCCAATCAAACCACCCCCTCCCCAGGTACTTTCCCCTGCAACAGCAGATGATGCAACATCTGTCCCTATACCTCCTCCCTCGACACTGTCCAGGGACCCTGACAGTCCTATCAGGTTAGGCAGAGGGTCACTTGCACCTCTTCCAACCTCATCGACTATCCGTTGTTCAAGATGTGGACACTTATACATCGGCGAGACCAAACGCAGACTGGGCGATCGTTTCGCGGAACACTTTCACTCAGCCCGCTTGAACCTACCTGATCTCCCGGTTGCTGGACACTTTAATTCTCCTTCCCATTCCTACACAGACCTTTCTGTCCTAGATCTCCTCCATTGTCAGAGTGAGGCTAAATGCAAATTGGAGGAACAGCATGTCATATTTCGCTTGGGCAGCTTACAGCCCAGTGGTAAGAATATTGGTTTCTCTCACTTCAGGTAGCCCTGGCATTATCTTTCTCTCACACCCAAGTAGCACTAGCTTCTCGTTTTCACCCTACAAACAGCTAACAATGGCCTGTTTCCTTTATCCGTTACTTTTTTGCATATCTTTCATTCATTGTTCTTTATCTCTTCACCCGTCTATATCTCTCATTTCCCTTATCCCAAACCAGTCTGAAGAAGGGTCTTGACCCGAAACATCACCCATTCCATCTCTCTAGAGATGCTGCCTGTCCGGCTGAGTTACTCCAGCTTTTTGGGTCTATCTTCAGTTCTAGTACAGTAATCGGTGTTCATGATGTGGTTTCCAAATTAAGATTTGACATTTTGCAGAACAAACACATTCAGTCTAAGCAATGTGTTTGAAGCTATATGTCAGAAGAAGGGTCTCAACCCGAAACACCGCCTATTCCTTCGCTCCATTGATGCTGCCTCACCCGCTGAGTTTCTCCAGCTTTTTTGTCTACATTTCATTTTTCCAGCATCTGCAGTTCTTTCGTAAATATTCTAAGCTATTGGTCTGTGCCTCTTGTACTGTTATACTGGAGTCCAATGCAAACTTGAGGAATAGCATCTCATTCTGAAACCAATATTAAATTCAACAACAGGCAATTTAACATTAGTGCATCAGTTGTCATTTGCAATATTTGCCCAGTTCATTTGCATTTTTCCCTGCTGCTTCTATTTTGTTCCCTCTAGGAGTGGAGGGCATGCACAGCCTGACCTGCCAGCATGTCATCCTGCTTTGTATCTCTTAACTATTCAACTCAATGACCTGATTATCATGTTTACAACTGTTTAACTCTGAGACAACCTCCTTCCTCACAGCCGAACAAGCTTCTTTTTTCCCCTTTCCATCACATGACCTTAAACCTTATTAATCTGACTGGGGTAAATATTGAAAAGGGGGTAAGACATTTATAACAGTATCTTACATTTTTTGATCTTGTAAACAATCAAGGGTCAAGAATTTCTTAAGAAATCATTACAGGTCCTTTCCAGGTTATGGCGGGGTTTCATTTCTGAGAACTATTCATGACTGGCTCAGATCGTAAGTGGGAAATGCGACTGCCCTGTAATATATTTAAATAAAAACATAGGCCATTCAAGAGCAAAGTGTAGTTAAAACAAGCAATTTAACAACTATTCAGATTCCTCTGAAAGATACAATGATATTGCCGTGAAATGACTTCCCTCATGCAAAAGATTTTTGCAGCATCTCAGCAGCTGGAAAATCCATCATGCGGGTCTCCCAAATGCTTGCTCATGTGTGCGGGCTGTACACTAGTTGGATATTCATGTCCATGAGTTATTCCTTGTTCTATACAATGATCTCAACGTAGGCAACAGCCAAATTCTAAAATTTACCTATCAACAGAATTAAAAGAAAAAGAGAGAGAAAAATAATCTGAGGTAGACAAAAATGCTGGAGAAACTCAGCGGGTGTGGCAGCATCTATGGAGCGAAGGAAATAGGCAACGATTCGGGCCGAAACCCTTCTTCAGACTGATGCAGGGTGGGGAGGTGGGAAGAAGAAAGGAAGAGAAGGAGCCAGAGGGCTGAGGGAGAGCTGAGAAGGGGAGGAGACAGCAAGGGCCACCGGAAATTGGAGAAGTCGATGTTCAAGCCGCTGGGGTGCAGACTGCCCAAGTGTGTTCACTACGCGAGAACAAAGCTTGGTGGTGGTGCAGCTGATTATGGGAAAATGAAAATAAGGTTTCGGGTCTGAAGAAGGATCTCGACCCGAAACATTGCCTCACCCGCTGAGTTTCTCCAGCATTTTTGTCTACCATGGGAAAATGAAAAGTCAGGTGGCCACTGTCCATGGAAATATAGCACAATGACATTCTGCAGTTTTAGACAGGGGCAAAAAGGTAACAAGAGTGTGATATAAATTACAACAACGAAACACAACACTTCAGCAACCCAAGCGAGTGGAATATACAAACAATAATTTGCTGAAGTTCATTGAGTGACAAAAGGAAGGAGCTCTCAGGATTTCCACATTTGTGCAAGTGGGTCTCAGTGCTCACACCCAGGAAGGTGGAGTACAGCCAAGTGTAGGAAAAATCTGCAGATGCTAGTTCAGTCAAGTGGCCTGGTTTCCCAAAGTGAGGGTGAAGGATGGAATGAGACGCATCTTTGAAGGTGAAGTAGCAATGGTCGAGGGTGTTGATCCTCTGGATGCTGCAGAACACGTGATGATGGTACAAAATCACTTCTTCTCAAAATTAGCCTTGACGTTTCTGGAAATGATGGGAAATGCATCAGAGCACACCTACTGGTATTCATTGACCATGCTCTGCAGCTTCTCCAGTGTGAACCAATCGTCTGCCTGTGGCAGGATGTAGACCATGGTCATGATGATCGGTGAATTCCATTGGGAGGTAAAAGGGACAGCATTCCACAGCTAGATGTTCCAGGTGCAGAGAGGAGTTGGAGAAGACCGTTATGGCTGAGCACCACAAAATTTACCATGAGGCAGATATCATTGCCACGCCCTTTCAAATGCTCCCATTATATTGTGAATGGAAAATGATTTGGGCTGGAGGGCTGAGTCTAGGGAGTTGGGTGAGACCCATGTAGGAGACTCAGGAAGGCCCTCAGCATCCATAAGGACTCATCACACCCCTGCCACGGTCTGTTTCAACTACTTCCCTCTGGCAGACGTTACAAGGCCTTCTACGCCCGAACCTCTAGACTCAGGAACAGTTTTATCCCAAGAGCTATAGCGGCTCTGAACCGGCCCTAATGAGTGCCCCCCCACCCACTCCCTTTGGACAGTCTCCCTCAGATGGTCACGTCAATCAATTCAGCTTGCTTATTTATGTATTGTATTTATTTACCTTTCTTGTACATCAGTGGAGCTGCACACTAAATCTCGTTGCACTGACAATAAAATATATATTATTATATTATATTATATTATGTCTCTGAAACAGAACACACAGCATTCCCTCATGTCTCTGGTAAAGCAGCCATTGCCTTCAACCTTATTTTCTAGGGTCTGTACATTGATTATGTACAGTCTCTAGAAAAGAAGTAGATGCAGGGGAGGGAGTGTGGATCGTAATATCACGCGCTTCACACTTACTTCAGGCCGCCGTCCACGTTTCTGGGCACAACGGAGACTTTCCCATCGACTCCAGCTACTATACTCACTGTAAGTGTAATCCTCCAGGAGGTCGGGCATTTTGCTGTTGCAAATTCCCTTGCTGTCGGGAATTCTCTTCCCTTTGCTAGATCACAGTAACACTAATCCTTTTAAATGGACTAACAGCCTGTCAGTTGCAGCACTAATTTGTGTTGTTTCTCACAACTGGAGATGCTCAAAACTGCTATATTTGACCCTGACATTCTGCTCCTTACAAAATGTTGCTATAGTATGGCGCCTTCTTCCCCCACCCACTCCCCATAATAAGCGTAATAGTACAAAACTGAGCATCTGTGAGCCACTGAATGCCATCAGAAACAGAATAATATTTGAACATGTATCCTCAAGGCCTGGCAAAGGCTTTATTCTACATCCTTCATCAAACCAAGGGATTGATCTCACTTCAGTTAGAAAGACAGAAGCTCATACCAGCAGCTTTAGGCGCATGTTAATGGGGGCCTCAACCTAGTACAAATATGTAAGATTACTCATAAATGACATAAGTCTGAACTGCTGTCACGTTCAGTGGTGAATGGAGGTGGACAATTAAATAGCTAACAAGTGGAAGGACAGGCATGTACAGCCCTATCCTCACATACAGGGCCTAAAACCAGGTGAGTGTTTATAATCTTCTCATCTGGAACTGGATGATTCATCTCAACTGCTTTCTGAAGCTTCACTTTCACACAAATCAATCTTCACACAATGTATTTCACTCTATGTAATATCATGAAGTGACTGAGATACTGGATACAGTCAAATATATGGGACCCACATAGAACATGCAACTGCTAGAAGTTGCTGTAAATCAAGCCAAACTGTTCCAGTACTGTTACAACGCTGACCTCCACCTGAGAATGTGGAACCTTGCCCAGGTACATCCTGGGTATAAAGACACGACAAAATCAAAGTGACGGGATGTGTAGTTGACTGTACTAACGAATGGTGCAAAAAAATAAAAAGGATAATTCTCTTTTATTTCGATTGATCATATTATAACACAACGACAACATCAGAAACATGCCAATGATTATTGTTCAAATTAAAATGGAACAGTAATTTTAGGATGTTTAAACTATTCTCAATCTATGAAGTTCAGAGCAATTATGGCAATATAATGACAATATGCAGGATATCTAACACATAATCATTACTTGCGCATGAAATCTTATGAAGAACAAAGATCCTGACAGAAAATAATTTCAATAGCCTTACTGTTAAATTTTGGCCCTTTTTAATGATAAACCTTGGCAAGCTTTTATTCACAAGTTTTTTCCATGGACAACAATCATAAAGAAGTAGAAACAAATAAAATGAGTACAATGATTGAATTTGAATTATTTTTGAAAATAATTTGACTTTCAATATTTTTCATGAAACACCGAATTGCTGTTGCAATATCCTGGCCATCAGTATAACCCACATATTTGGTGAGCGCTGCAAATATATGTATATTATTGGCAGAATAACAAAATAAATTGTACTGTGCAGGTAAAGCAATAAGTACCAAGCTCAATAGTGCATTGTTGAGAGTACATAGAACAGCTTCTGGTAGTGAGATATACAGTAAACAGAATCGAGGGAATTTGAAACAAATATAACCAAGGATAAATTTCTCCCTCATTCCCTCTTCTGCTTTCTCCCATCTGGCAAAAGATACAAAAGCTTGAAAACACGTACCACCAGACTCAGCTTCTTCTCTGCTGATTAGACTCTGAAGGACCCTCTCATAAGTTAGGGGTAGTCCCTATCTTCCAACCCATGTTCTTTGGGACACTGGTCTCGAACTGTATCATTACAATGCTGCAAAACTATATTTTGCACTCTGGTATTTCTCTCTCTGTATTATCTATTATACTCGTTAATAGCTTCATTTTACTCACGTGTACTCATGGACTTAATTGAATAGCACACAAATAAAAGCTTTTCACTGTACTTCGGTACACATGACGATAATAAACCAAAGCCAATATGACTTCCTTTACCTGCACCATGCCTCTCTGCAACCTGAACCATGTCTCCCTTCTTCTGCAGTTGCTAGAGTTATTGAGCTTATCAATTCTATTTTCTGCATATACCCTTCTCCTCTTGGGTGCAAAAAGGATAGTTACCCTGCTCCACATCTTCGACTCCATTAGCATATGCATTCAATGCATAAACCTTCACAATGCTCACCATCTTCAACGAGATACCACTATTAGATACATCTTCCCTGCCCATTCTCAGCATTTAACACACTGAACAATACAATATAGTAACAGGCCCTTCAGCCCACAATGTCTGTTCCGAGCATGATGCCAAATAAAACTAATCCTTTCTACCTGCCTATGATCCTTTCTATCTGCCGAAGCTCTTCATTCCCTCTATATTAATTTTAGTTTACTATCTAGTATAACTAGAAAACTAGTATTATATATTTGGTTTCTTCATTCTATCATTATGAGCTCATTTGCTGGGTAACCTTAAATTTTCTATGATTCTTATCATCCAGCCTGCAATCAAGGAGAAGCATATTTAAGAAATACAGATACAAAGATGAATTTATTAGCAATGGCATGAGTTTTCAGTAAATACATTGTTATTGTATTATATTACCTTGTAACACAGAGGCATACCATCCAGCCTTTCAACTTTCTGACTTGCTGTTGGCTCTCAAGGTAATTCCACTTCCCCATCTATTTGATGATGTTGATGTTACTTTATTGTCATGTGTGCCTAGCTGTGAAATTCATTTTTTTGCATACAAAGTATTGCCACAAAGGTGCTGACATAGTTACAAAAAGTACTCGCCCCTTTGTCCCTTTTAGTCCACGGTGGTACCCCCATGCCTGGTACCCCTTTGTTCTCGGCGACACAAACACTCCATTCCCACAAAATGCACAATGTGTAGACAGGCTATAGCATTTTCAGTTAAATATTTTCTCAACTGTACTAATCTTTTTAAGTGCTAATGGTTCAAATCTAAGGGATAATTTGTAAACCGAGGTGAACAAGGATAATTAGTACAAGCTGATTTATTTGCTATTTCCATTCACCTGGGACTCTCTCTTGTGCTTAATTAAAACTAATTATGCTACGATAGCTACTATCCTCCACAGTGCGTGTCACCGAGAGGAATTAAGTAATAGATTACCACCTCCAGTATTTTCATATTATTTCTGCATTATATCCACGGTTATCTTCAAAGAAAGCATACTTCGTGAGGAGACTGAAGGCAGGACAATAAACATTGTCTGTGTGGACTTTTCAAAGGTATTTGTTAAAGTCCTGGATGGTAGGCTAGTCCAGAAGGCTAAACCACATAGAATCCACAAGAGAATACAGATGATGAAACCTAGTACCAAAATCAAAATTCTGAAGAAGGGTTTCGACCCGAAACGTTGTCTATTTCCTTCGCTCCATAGATGCTGCCTCACCCGCTGAGTTTCTCCAGCATTTTTGTCTATCTAACAAAATCAGCTATGGGTATTCAACGGTTAAGGCCGCATCTATGTAAGTAAATGGACAGTTGCAATTTAGATGATATCTTTCATTTGGACTGAAAGAGTAAAAGCGAGACAGCCAGTATAAAGAGGCGTGGCGGGTTCGGATGAGGCAAGAGCTGGATCCACCTGATAGGTGGATCCAGGTAAGAAAGGGTAGAACTGGTAGATGCAGAAAAGTGGAAATAGCGACAGAGACTAGAAAATGCTTTAGGACTACCACCAGGATTTCTGATGGCTCCAGCTTTTCCTATTGTTATTTGCAGCTCCTTTAAACTGCTGGCATAGCTATGTCTGAAACTGATTTATTTGTCACTGACATTTTTTATTAGATTTTGTATGAAATTGGTTTAAAATAATTTAAAACATTGAGATCAGAGGTGAAAAACTACTCTCACACATCAAATTTGGCAATTCCAAAACACTGATTAAATACTGCAAAATACCAACAATTCTTCCAATGGTTTTGATTATAGCATCATAATGCAAATATCTTGTCAAAATGCAGCTTCAAGTCCCACAGAATGGTAAAGAACTGGAGCAGTTCGCATTTACCTCATTCTGACAAAAAGGATTGCCAAATCTACAGAACCAGAATATCCATTTGCTCTACAAATTGGCCATCCTACTATACATTATTGCTCCACCATTCAATTATATTACAACTATTTGATATCAATTCAATTTACAACATAGAACAGTACAGCACAAGAACAGGCCTTTCAGCCCACAATGTCTATTCCAAGCGTGATACCCAGTAAAACTGATTTCTTCAGCCTGCATGTGATCCATATCCCTTCATTCCCACCTATCGATATGTCCATCCAAGCATATATGCTTCCATCACCATTCCTCAAAATGTGTTCCAAGCGTCCACCACTCTGTGTAAAACAGTTTGCTCTGCACATCTCCTTTAGGCATTCTCCCGCTGACCTTCAATCTATGCCCTAAAGTCTGACATTTCCATTCAGGAAAAAAGGTTCTGATTGTGTACTATCTATACCTCTCAATGTTATATACTTCTATCAGGTCTCCCTCAACCTCCTAAACTCCAGAAAAAACTATCGAAGATTGTCCAATCTGTAGCTAATGTCCTCCAGGCAGCATTCTGTTAAACCTCTGCATCCTCTCCAAAGTTTCCACTTCCTTCCTGTAATGGGGCAACCAGAAATGTATACAATGTTCCATATGCAACCTAACCAAAGTTCTTTAAAGCTTCAACATAACTTTTGTCAATTTATTTTGTTAAACTCCATTAACATAAATTTAGATCTTACTCTTAAGTTTTCAAGTACCCCAGCAATTAGCCTACTGCCGAGGAAGATCCCATGCTTCCTGATATAATTCCAAAATTATCTAATGTCCTATCATCTTGGCTTGGATTCTCCCCCAAAATAAGTTTATCTTCCTCTACCTTATCAAAACCCTGCAGAATTTTCAAATGCCTGACTGACACCATCTTTCAATGTCTAAGGGGAGAGAGGCTTGTACAATCTGCTGTAAATTAGTGCTTAATCCTTGGAATCAGCGATGAGCACACACTTAAAACTAATATATTTGTCACAACAGATTGCCAATCTTAGCTGGAAGTATGAGGACATGTTGCATAAGCCTGCTTTGAATTACTTTACCTTTAAAAGAGAAAAGGGCGATCGGAATGATGTTTGATAATGTAGATAAAGAGGAAAAAATCTCTGATGGGAAAAAAATATAAAATTTAGGTAATTAGGAGGAAATCAGGGAGCACTTTTACGCCATGGGCAAGTTGGGCCAACGGATCTGTTTCCGCGCTGTTTGACTATGACTAATTGACCAAAACTTTGTGAAACAGGAACAATTGCACTTTTTGTATTCTAACTTCATCAAATTAACATTAGTCTTTTAAATCATGTTGCTTCCGTACACTAGCCTTTAACTTGAAAATAGACACAAAATGCTGGAGTAACTTAGGGGGTCAGGCAGCATCTAAGGAGAAAAGGGATAGGTGACGTTTTTGGTTGAGACCCTTCATCAGAGTGCTCTTTAATTTAAGCCCCTTTTTAAAAAAATGTAATCCAAACAATCTCTTAAACTTGAATCTCTTTTGCATTATTTGAAGACCAAATGGACTATTTAAAAAATAGAATTTCATGACCATCTTATAGTTTTGGAAAGGAATTTCACTCTCTTACAGAATTAAATCTGTTCTTTCCTGTACAAAAGAATGTAGCCCAGATCCAGTGATTAAATCATTCTCAGGATGAAGTACCAGACAGAACACCTGCTACATCTGTCAATGTTAAGATAGTAAATATATAGATTTACATCATATTGGGATTGGTAACCCAATAACAGAATATTACAATAAAAACTTTACAGATCAGAACTTTTAAAACAGCACAATCTTTATGATGTAAAGTACTCAACTGGTTAACCCTTTTTTCAAATCATTGCCTTTCTACATTTCAAGGCAATTAGCACGATAAATACTCCATCTTTTTTCAAGTTATCAAGTCAATCCTGGATTATAGAAGGTACACAAAATTGCTGGGGAAACTCAGCGGGTGCAGCAGCATCTATGGAGCGAAGGAAATAGGCGACGTTTCGGGCCGAAACCCTTCTTCAGACTGATGGGGGGTGGGGGAAAGAAAGAAGGAAAAGGGGAGGAGGAGGAGGGGCCCGAGGGCGGGCGGATGGGAGGGTGGGAGGAGACAGCTAGAGGGTTAAGGAAGGGGAGGAGACAGCAAGGGCTAGCCAAATTGGGAGAATTCAATGTTAATGCCATAAGGACGCAAGGTACCCAGACGGAATATGAGGTGCTGTTCCTCCAATTTCAGCTGTTGCTCACTCTGGCAATCGAGGAGACCCAGGACAGAGAGGTCGGATTGGGAATGGGAGGGGGAGTTGAAGTGCTGAGCCACCGGGAGGTCAGGTAGGTTATTGCGGACTGAGCGGAAGTGTTCGGCGAAACGATCGCCCAACCTACGCTTGGTCGCACCGATGTAAATCAGCTGACATCTAGAGCAGCGGATGCAGTAGATGAGGTTGGAGGAGATGCAGGTGAACCTTTGTCGCACCTGGAACGACTGCTTGGGACCTTGGATGGAGTCGAGGGGGGAGGTGACGGGACAGGTGTTGCATTTCTTGCGGTTGCAACGGAAAGTGCTCGGGGAGGGGGTGGTGCGGGAGGAAAGGGAAGAATTGACGAGGGAGTTGCGGAGGGAGCGGTCTTTGCGGAAGGCAGACATGGGGGGAGATGGGAAGATGTGGCGAGTGGTGGGATCACGTTGGAGGTGGCGGAAATGGCGGAGGATTAAGTGTTGTATTTGCCGGCTGGTGGGGTGATAGGTGAGGACCAGAGGGACTCTGCCCTTGTTGCGTGTGCGGGGATGGGGAGAGAGAGCAGTGTTACGGGGTATGGATTAGACCCTGGTGTGAGCCTCATCTATGGTGGCGGAGGGGAATCCCCGTTCCCTGAAGAACGAGGACATTTCCGATGCCCTGGTATGAAATGTCTCATCCTGGGAACAGAAGCGGCGTAGGCGGAGGAATTGGGAGTAGGGGATGGAGTCTTTACAGGGGGCAGGGTGGGAAGACGTGTAGTCCAGATAGCCATGTGAGTCAGTGGGTTTGTAATGTATGTCGGTCAGGAGTCTGTCCCCGCCCGCCCTCGGGCCCCTCCTCCTCCTCCCCTTTTCCTTCTTTCTTTCCCCCACCCCCCATCAGTCTGAAGAAGGGTTTCGGCCCGAAACGTCGCCTATTTCCTTCGCTCCATAGATGCTGCTGCACCCGCTGAGTTTCCCCAGCAATTTTGTGTACCTTCGATATTCCAGCATCTGCAGTTCCCTTTTGAACAATCCTGGATTATATCCTAGTTTGAGCAATGTGTGAAACTCAATCTCACAAACGCTGGTTATTTACCAATTATTAATCAACCTATACACAAAAACCGGATGTCTTACACTTGACTACCTTTAAAGGCAATGCAATCAATCTTTTATGACAAGAAGAACAGATTGTTCAGTCACATACAATGATCCTATCAAAAGCTCAGAAGTTAACACATCATCATCTAAGATACAAGTACTAAACATGTACTCCAACCCCGAGTGTACACATACACTTTTATTCACAATCAGATCAAAGGTCAGAGTGAGGCTGGTCGCAGAGCAAACTTGAATCGTGCATGCTGCAGATATGAATTTGGCTGGCATATGAATTTGGAGCAGAGCAGCAGAATGCAAAGTCCAATAAGTTTGGTTTTTACAAGTATATTCTGGATTTCCATAATGCCTTTGAGATCTCTAAACAAGTCTGCGATAGGTTTAAGGATAGAACATATAATACAGATTAAGTTATAAAAGATACAATTATTACATTAAGTAAATGGGAAACTCAATTTATATGAAAAAATATACAATGAAACCAGTAGAGCAGATTACAGCTGTACCTGTAACATAAAAGAATGAAGATATTGTCAACAGTCCTACAGTTGTCTGTGACTTGAACATTCATTAGTCCAGATTATTTGAACCGAAGTCTGTGTTGGATACCATTATTTGGCATGATCCAGGAAGCAACTACATTATTACAGCTAGGGTCATAGCCTAAACTTGTTCAGTTGTCAGTGGAAATGGTTGCTATTTAGCCTATGGGATCAAGATGTCATGATGCAGGAACTTTTGTCATTGCAATTGTCTGAAAGGCACAATAGATATGCTTCCTATACCTATGTAAATTAATATCAGAAAAGAAAGACCGAATACAGCCACGGAGGAGGGGATTGCTCCAATGGATGAAGTGAATAGGAATATTGTAGTGGAGAAACATGGAACTGCAGATGCTGGTTTACAAACCTTGTATTTCACTTTAGTGTAAGGGGTCAGTATAATCCAAGATCAATTGTGTTCTTTACAGCTTTGACTGGGAATTTACAGCAAGGAAATTTTCTCTGGCTGGACAGTCTAGGATTATAAGGTTATCACCATAGAATGGAAAGGATAGCTACCATGGAACAAGATGTGAGAAAAAAAATCAGAAGATTGTGAAATTCTATATCATGGAGTATGGTAGGTGTTCAGTCATGGTATATTTGAGTCAACAATCCTGAGATTTTGGAAGGGACATGGGGAAAACAAGGCACGCAGAACTGAAAATGACCTGCTATAATCTTACTGAATGACAAGGCATACTTGAAGGATTGAATACTCTAGTCCTATTAGGTTAGTTCTTTTTAGGCTATCAGACCTGTAGTCAAACAGATAGGTGCATAAGGATGAGACAATAACTCTTAAGATTTGTTGCGAGAGAGATGACAGAAATGGAAAGATGACTCCTTTATCAAGAGTAGAAACAAAGAACTGCAGATGCTGGTGAATACACAAAAGGACACAAAGTACTGGAGTAGCTCAGCAGGTCAGGCAGCATCTTTGGAGAACATGTATGTACAGGTGACGTTTCGGGTTGAGACAGGTGGGTCAGTGAATAGTGAGGTGTTGCTTACTGATGTCTTGGCATGCATTGACAGATTTAAGAATTGAGACAAATCTATCGAATAGATCAAGGAACCATTTGCTCAAGGGGAAAAAAGAATACAGACATTTTTAGATCGGCAAAGTAAAACTGTACAGTTAAAAACTATATCTGATCATTCTGCAACTTTGAAATGAGCACATATTTTTAAGCATCAAATCATCAAAGCAGTTTGAATGCTAGATACTCTCAGCACCCATATTATAAACATAACATAAAATAAATTAATGTTTAAGAAGGAACTGCAGATGTTGAAAACAAAAAGGTCTCTACTGTAATTTGACGCACAACTTCCAAACTGTATAAAGAACAACTGCAATAATTGATACTTAAGAATTGTTAGCTCAGCGGTAAAAAGCTGCGGGATTTCACTCATTAAGCCACATTACTGAACATCCTTAACTAACCAAGATCAAAAACCTTGTCGAACTTTAGCACCCCTTCAATTGCCAAAACACAGTTAGTCTCCAAATGACAAAGGAGGATTAAGCAGAACACAATTTGTCCAGCGCCCAATGTCCAAACATAGAATGTCCAAATACGATGTAACATTTGTTAATATTTTATTGGTATGAAAAGATCTCAAAACAATTGAGTTCAATAATTAGACAATGAGTAGGAACACTCTTAATTCCCAAATCCTTAGCCATCTCCACTTGATATTTCTCTTCTGATAAACATCTGTTCTTTTGTCCAGTCAGGACAATATTAATTTAAAAGCATTACTCCAAAATGCAAGTACTTTCAATCTAGTAGGAATATGTGTTCACAGGACACAAGAGTAACCAAGTCTTTTCTTTCTGCTCTTTTAATACAGGAAGTTTTTATAACTCCTGCTCACAGCTATTTAGCTCACATTAAACAACTGATCTTATGAAGCTCATCTCCAAATAATTGATACATCTGGTTGTCCATTCAAATCATGATCCACAAAGCCATTTGGTTAGTCTGTAGTTAGAATACCTGCTCTTAAATGGTTAAGAAAAATGTACTTTGTGGAGGCTTTTGCAATTAATCACAAAGACCTGTCTATTGGTTGCAAAGAACATCTGATGCCAATCAATGATAGTGGATTCAAGGAAAGATGCTCTGAAGTGTCAACTGATTAAATGCATTAATAATAACTGCAATAATGAATATACAGTACCCTGCATAATGTTTGGGACAAAGACCCGTCATTTATTTATTTGCCTCTGTACTCCACAATTTGAGATTTGTAATAGAAAAAAAATCACATGTGGTTAAAGTGTACATTGTCAGATTTTATTAAATGGTATTTTTATACATTTTGGTTTCTGAAATGTACAGATCCTTTACATATACAATAACCTGATGCCTTTGCCATGGTTTACTAATACCCAACAATACATTCTTTCCATCCTTCGTCACCAGTACAAGGGAAACCTCAAAACTGTGCCAACAGCTCCAGACAATATATTCTATGTAGAGAATGTATAGTACATATGGTATCAAAGATTACAAATTCTGGTGGGACCTACCAATAACCACTTGCATGCTGAAATTTTTATTGCCACGATAAACATCAAACGGCGGCAAACTATTTATTTATTCAATATTCAGGATCAGTTCCTGTGGATTGGATGGTAGCTAATGTTATCCCACTTTTTAAGAAAGGCGGGAGAGAGAAAAACAGGGAATTATAGACAAGTTAGCCTGACATTGGTGGTGGGGAAGATGCTGAAGCAGTGCTTCCACACCTCAAAAAATTCCTTAAATAGAATCCCAAATTATCAGGAATTTGATGGCATTTCCTGAAATTTTCAAAAATGTTTCCTACGTGGTATTTGTTGTTTTTCTTCGCGAGCACAAGTTAACAACACAAAGAACTAGGCAAAACAGATCAACATAACTATAGGGGGGTTGCACGTCAGGTCACAGGATCAAAGGGCTTGACGCACGGAGCCGCTCAATCCATCGTATAGGTTGTTAATACACGAAACGCGTAATTTCCTATCTGTTAAAAGCCGTCAAAATGGTGAATTTCTGCGCTGTAAATAATTGTGGAAGTCGGGGTAACGGTGAGAGACATCCATCCTACTTCAGAATTCCAAAAGTGAAGAGAAATGAAGGCAAAGAGAAGCGTGAGCTGAAGGGATAACAACAGCTAAAGTGCTTGGCGAACATTGGCCGTGCAGATATCATGATTGAAAATATTGGGAATTATCGCGTTTGCTCACTGCATTTCACCAACAGTAAGGCATTATTTGAGTTTTTTCTTGATTCCTTTTGTATCTAAAAAGTTTCAGGTGATAAATCTGGCTGTAAAATGTTTAAATCGCCCATAGTTCTGAAGTGGGTTTTTACATGCAAAAAGAAAATGCCTCTGAAGCAAAATGTATCATTAAAAAAACCCACTTGAGAACCATTTCGATTTTAACATTTTACAGCCAGATTTATCACTTCTGAAACTTTTTAGATGCAAAAGGAATCAAGAAAAAACGCAAATAATGCCTTACTGCTGATGAAATGCAGTGAGCAAACGCAATAATTCCCAATATTTTAAATCTTGATATATCTCACCAACCACTTTAGCTGTTGTTGCCCCTTCCGCTGGAGCTTTTATCTACCGTCATTTCTCCTCACTTTTGGAATTCTGAAGTAGGATAAATGTCTTTCACGCTTATCCCAATTTCCATAATTATTACAGCACAAAAATTGACCATTTCCAGCGGGTTTTACTGGGCCCGCTACGTTGGAAACAATGGTCAGTGCTTACCTGCGGATTATCGCGTGTACTCCAGTTGGCGTAGCGTAGCAACAGTACGGGTCACGGGTCGTTGCCTCCAACAGCTTTCGATGTCTTTTTTTCAACCTGCTCGCGTGTCTCAGTCTCTGCTCTCCCTCCTTCCCTCCCCCTTTCCCTCCCTCTTTGTCCCTCCCTCGTTCCCTCCCTTCCTCGTGCCCTCTCCCTCTCCCTCCCCATCTCTCTTCTCTCTCCCTTCCTTTTTTCCCTCCCTCCCTCTCTTGTTCCCTCCCTCCCTCCCCCTCTCACTCCCTCCTCCTCCCTCTCTCTCCTCCTTGAGCCCACCCACCATTCTGTAAAATCAAGGCCAATCCCAATGTAACTGCAATCCCACTGGTAACTTTTCACCACTAGGCTTATCCAGAATTCTACCACTGCCTGAAAAATAATCAAAGACTCAACTTCCATTGAGAAAGAAAATTACAAAGATTCATTGTTTGCGCGAATTTTCTCGAAAAGTCTGTGGCCATAACGCTATGTTTAAAGCCCATAGCGCTGCAGCCGGATGCGCTAAATTTAGAACCCATATCGCTGCAGCTGACAGCTCTTTGTTTAAATTCCCACTCGTTAAACTGACAGCGCTCTATTTAAACCTTTGAGCGCCAAACCGGCAGTGCTGTGTGTATTACCTTTACACCCCTTCGCGGGCCAGATGCTGAAATTTCCCAAAATTATTCAATTTCCCTAAAATTACCCAAAGATAACCAGAATTTCGCAAATGTCGGGTAATTTCCTTCGAAGTGGAAACACTGTGCTGGAGTCAATTATAAAAGATAAAATAGCAGCACATTTGTATGGCAGTAACAGAATCGGTCTGAGTCAGAATGGATCTACGAAGGGGAAATCATGCTTGACTAATCTTCTGGAACTTTTTGTGGATGTAACTAGGAAAATGGACAAAGGAGAGCCAGTGGATGTATTGTACCTGGACTTTCAGTAAGCATTTGATAAGGTCCCACATAGGAGATTAGTGGGCAAAATTAGGGCACATGGTATTGGGGGTAGAGTGCTGACATGGATAGAAAATTGGTTGGCAGACAGGAAACAAAGAGTAGGGATTAACGGGTTCCTTTCAGAATGGCAGGCAGTGACTAGTGGGGTACCGCAAGGCTCGGTGCTGAGACCGCAGCTATTTACAATATACATCAATTAGTTAGAGGAAGGGATTCAAAGTAACATTATCAAATTTGCAGATGACAAAGCTGGATGGCAGTGTGAACTGTGAGGAGGATGCTATGAGAATGCAGGGTGACTTGGACAGGTTGGGTGAGCGGGCAGATGCAGTTTAATGTGAATAAATGTGAGGTTAACCACTTTGGTAGCAAAAAGGTAGATTACTATCTAAATGGTGCCAAGTTGGGAAAAGGCGAAGTACAACAGGATCTGGGGGGGTCCTTGTTCATCAGTCAATGAAAATAAGTATGCAGGTACAGCAGGCAGTGAAGAAAGCGAATGGCATGTTGGCCTTCATAACAAGAGGAGTTGAGTATAGGAGCAAAGAGGTCCTTCTGCAGTTGTATAGGGCCCTAGTGAGACCACATCTGGAGTATTGTGTGCAGTTTTGGTCTCCTAATTTGAGGGAGGACATTCTTGCTATTGAGGGAGTGCAGCGTAGGTTTACAGGGTTAATTCTTGTATACTCTAAGGGCTTGTATACTCTGGAGTTTAGAAGGATGAGAGGGTATCTTATTGAAACATTTATAATTATTAAGGGTTTCGACATGCTAGAGGCAGGAAACATGTTCCCAATGTTGGGGGAATCCAGAACTAGGGACCACAGTTTAAGAATAAGGGGTAAGCCATTTAGAACGGAGACGAGGAAACACTTTTTCTCACAGAGAGTTGTGAGTGTGGAATTCTCTGCCTCAGAGGGCGGTGGAGGCCAGTTCTCTGAATACTTTCAAGAGAGAGCTAGATAGGGCTCTTAAAGATAGTGGAGTTTGGGGCTATGGGGAGAAGGCAGAAACGGGGTACTGATTGTGGATGATCAGCCATGATCACATCGAATGGCGTTGCTGGCTCGAGGGGCCGAATGGCCTACTCCTGCACCTATTGTCTATTATATTAATCCATCATTTAATTAGATTTTACACAATCCAGGGTTTGACTCCATTTGACTACTGCTGGTATAAACCCTCCAATGACCTAAAGTAACAGGAATATATTGGGCTTGGAATTTTCAATTGGCCAAATGTTCAAGTCCCATATTTACTCTCTTCTGCATGAGGAAGTGTTTCTTGATTACTTACTACATAGCTTCAAAATGTATTCTGGCCCTTTGTTTAGGATAACGAGAAAAATGTCTGATCACCCAATTGCTTTATTTAGAAATCTCAATTAGATCAATTTTTTAATTAGAAGTCTGCAATTAATATGCAACTTTCCCCACATAATTAATCCCTTTAAACAAAGAGTAATGATGTACATTAATGACCTAAATATCACCTCAGATGCTGAATGCAATTGTGGCATAACAATGTGCACTTGACACTCACAGAATAAGAGCAAAAAGATGCAGTTTCTTCATTCCATACATATTGCCCATCAGATCAACATGTCATCTATCCATAGTCAAACCTTCTGTAGATAACTTTATCAAATTGGCATGTTGCTGCCAATCCTACTAAATATTCCCAGCATTTCCTGTTTTTATTCCAATTCACAGCTTCTGGAGCTTGTTGTTTTTCCAAGAATAATTTCAAGTTCAACTCATGTAATGTGGGTGTCAGGCACATGCCGTGAGTAATTACTCAGGGTAGGCAGTCAGTCGGCTTTAAAAAAAATCTTAAACCGCGCATGCGCAGATTGTTCTCCTCTCTGTAAAAATAAAGAATAAAAATATAGAAAGTAACAATTCAATTTGCCCAAGGCTTCCAAATCTCCTTCATTCTGAATTACTGAATGGGTGGGGGGTGGAGGGTGATGGCAGGTGGAGAGATGGTGGGGAAAAACGGGAGCACACAGGGACAAGTTGAATCAGTTGTGATCTTATTGAATGCCTATACTAGTTCAAGGGACCAATTTGGGGGAGAGTTCCTTTCACAGTGTGTGGTGAGTCTGGCCAGGGGTAAAATTGCGGGAAGGGCAAGAGCGTTGAGAAGGAGTGGGTCGGGGATCATGCCAGCAACTTACTCACTTACCGCTGCCGCTGCGCTCCGGGTGCGGGGGGGAAGCAGCTCGGATGGCTGCGAGCGGCCGCCGGACCTCAGCGCCTTCTGCCAGCCCGCTCACCTCTGGCAGTGCTCTCCGTCCGAACAGTGAGGGGACCAGCTCAAGAGCAAAGATCATAGAGCGGAGCGGGTCAGCGGGTGATGGATAACAGGACACCGGGCAGTGGGCACTCCTGTGTCAGCGCGAACAACGGACCAATTAAGGTTACTCGCACTGACACATGGAGTAAGCTCCACCGCCCGCTGTCCTGTTATCCATCGCCCGCTGACCGGCTCTTGAGCTGGTTGCTCTGGCATGATCCCCGACCCCCTCCTTCTCAACGCCCTTCCTGAATTTCAGCTGCCTTCAGCTCTGCTTGAAATTGACAGCTTGAAGCAGCGTCCACAGCACGTGGGCTGCACACACTTTCCCATATTACATGCACTGTGTATGAAAGGCAATGAGAATTATGCCTACCTAAGAGATCGATCTCTTAGGTAGGCATACTTCTCCCGTGCCTTTACCATATAATTTTTATAATGATCATTTTATCATTTTAGTCAGGGTAGGCAGTGCCTACCTTGCCTACCCTGACGGCACGTGCCTGGTGGGTGTATACATAAAGATTTTGAGTTTTTCTGATCACCTTTTAAATTTTCTAATCACGAGAAACTATGTGATGTCGTTGGACTTGTAGTGGCATACTATTATAATAAAAATGTAGTGCCATACGATTATAATAAAAAATATAAGAGGAAAACCATAATGTAGACAAATAAAATGCTGTACATTCTCTTCATAAAACAATTTCCATTTCTGACAAAAGAGACACAAAAAGCTGAAGTAACTCAGCGGGACAAGCAGCATCTCTGGAGTAAAGAAATCAGTGACGTTTTGGGTTGAGACCCTTCTTCAGACTAGTTAGGGAAAAGGGAAACAAGAGATATAAATTATTATGTAGAGACATAAAGAACAATGAATGAAAGATATGCAAAAAAAGTAACGATGATAAAGGAAACAGGCCATTGTTAGCTGTTTGTTGGGTGAAAATAAGAAGATGGCGCAACTTGGGTGGGGGAGGAATAGAGAGAGGATGAATGCCGGGGTTACTTGAAGTTAAAGAAATCAACATTCATACCACTGGTCTGCAAGCTGAAATATGAGATGCTGTTTCTCACTCTGACAATGCAGGAGACCTAGGACAGAAAGGTCAGTGTGGGAATGGGAAGGAGAATTAAAATGTTTAGCAACCGGCATTTCTGGCAATATCATTAACTGAATAAATGTCACAAGCAACTCCACAAAATTGAGAATAAGCCAAAAGTGCTGGAGGAACTCAGTGGGTCAGGCAGTACCTTTGGAAAACAAGCTTTGGGTTGGGACCTTTCTTGAAACTGATTGTTGGGAGGGGGAAGAAAGCTGAAAAAGAGGAGGGACACGACAAAGCCTGGTAGGTAACAGGTAGATGCAGGTGACAGAAAGGTCAGAATGGGAATGGAAAGAGGAGTTAAAATGATTAACAACCGGACCTTCTAGCCTGCTAATATTTAACTGAAACAACAAAGAACACAGGGGTAGTACATATGGATGTTTCATCATTTACAAAGTCAGAATCTTACAGCATAGGAACAATCCCTCAAAGCCAACATCAAGTTGTCTATTTACACTAATCCCATTTTCCTGCATTTGACCCATATCCTCCTCTCTTCCTTTACTACCACGTATCAGTCCAAATGTTTGTTAAAAGCTGTGATTGTACCTGCCTCTACCACCTCCTCTGGCAGCTTGTTCCACATATTCACCACCCTCCGTGTGGTTCCCTGTAATACCATTCTGCGAGAAGATAAGACTATACTAAGAACTTTGGAAAATTTGTCAGCTGCAGAAACGTGGCGACTCATTGTGCACTGCCTAGATGAGGTTTGCTGTATGATTTTATGGGATTCTATGCAAAAACAAAAACAAATCTTTGTACCTAGGTACATTTGACAATAAAGTATAAATAAAGTATAAGATGAACATACATCTTTAAAGATTAATCAAGATTCATTACAAATAATAGTTACATCCCTCAATCCATCAGCATTTAATAAAAGCATAATAAATTTAATGTTCCAACGGAATCAACATAGAACCACCAGAATAAGAAACTGGAAAGTCAAACGGCATTTTTTCTTTTTTTTTGTTGATAAAAAGATACAAAAAAAGAAAATGTTGATGAAAAAATGGGTACTTAAACTCAGGAACTAACATGTTAATGATGCAAAGCGATTGTCTTTAAAAGCCCCTTGATATTATTAGTTGTAAAGAATCACATGTTCATCGCATTAATTTATTTTCTTCTTTCATTCAGTTGTTAAATGTGCCTTTCCCATTTTTCAGCTCTTGTGGAAGAGATAACAGAATAGCAACAGCTCTGCATCAATTTCTTCACCAGATAAAGAGCTTTTTGCATGGTAGAAAAGTAAGAAACTAGCGATTATGTGGACCATGGTTTATTGCATATGCTGGAAATCCGAAATAAAAACAAAATGATGGAAACATTCAGGTCAGTCAGGCAGTATCTAAGTAAACAGAAACTTCTCACAAATCAGCCAATATCAGGCACGAAATGTGTGTTCTGATATAAACAGAAAGAAATTATGAGTTTTCTAAAGTTAGAGAATGTGATATTGAAACTGGAAGACCACATGTCCAGACAGAAAATTTTGTTCCCTGAGCCTGCATTAGGTCTCATTGAAACAATGCAAGAATCCACAGATTGACAGGTTGGAGTGGCAATGAGATGGTGAATTAAAGAGGCAAGCAACTCCACAAAGCGTATTTGGTTTGTCCAAAGTGGTTGCATGGGGAAATGCCAAGAGATGGAAATGTTTAGTTGAGATTAAGAGTAGACTACCAATTAGTGGAGGGATTGGTCTCTTTGGAATGCTGAAAGTTCAGGGAGTGGAAAATATATTTAATTGAAGACATTGGATATTATGGTGGATGATCTGTTGAAAATGGGTACGGTAACATGGAAGCTAAGGACTGGGAGAACTCTATGCTCCTTCAGATTGGGAGGATTGGAGAGAGCAGAAATGCAAGAAGTTGACGAGATGCAATGGAGAATCTTGACAACTATGTAGAGGAGAAAACAAGATGAAGAAAAAAGAAAGACATCTTCAAAAGGTATCATCGCTGCAACTATAATTGAATGACCAGACAAATGGAGTCCTTTCAGGAAGGTGGGTAGGTAGGGCTGTAGCTAAAATAGGTGTACTGGTATGGTCAAGAGTGTTTTATTGTCATATGTCTCAGATAGACCAATTAAATTCTTACTTGCTGCAGCACAACAGAATATGTAAACAGAGTATGATATGACAAACGCGAGAAAGAAAAGCTCAGTGTGTATATATACACACACACACACACAAAACAGTGCAACAATAATAATAGTCTATTGTAGTTCAGAGCCTATATGAGTTTGTCGTGTTTAATAGCCTGATGGTTGTAGGGAAGAAGCTGTTCCTGAACCTCTTGGAAGGGATGATGGTATTGAACGCCGAGCTGTAGTCAATAAACAATAGCCTGATGTAAGCATTTGTATTGTCCAAGTGGTCCAGTGTGGAGTGGAGAGCCAGTGAGATCGCATCCTCCGTTGACCCGTTGTGATGGTAGGCAAACTGTAGTGGGTCGAGGTAGGAGTTGATATGCGCCATAACCAACCTCTCAAAGCACTTCATCACCACGGATGTTAGTGCCACTGGTCGATAGTCATTGAGGCACATCACCATACTCTTCTTGGGCGCCTGTATTATTGATACCCTCTTAAAGCAGGTGGGAACGTCAGACGTCAGTGGTGAGAGGTTGAAAATGTCTGCAAAAACTCCAACCAGTTGGTCTGCACAGGTTTTGAGAACTCGACCGGGTATACCATCAGGTCCAAATGCTTTCCGAGGGTTCACCCCCCTGACGTCGGCCTCTGTGGCTGTGGGGGCTCTGCAAGGCTCATCAGTGTTCTCCCTATCAAAGCATATGTAGAACACATTGAGCTCTTCAGGGAGTGATGTTTCGCTGTCGCTTGAGCTGCCTCCTGATTTTGCCTTGTAGGAGGTGATGGCATTCAAACCCACAGTTGCCAAACATCCGCCCCATCCTCCAGCTTTGAGCGGAAGTGGACTACTAAGGAGGACAGCATATTAGTACAGTTGCTGCTCCTTCATCAATTCCAGCAACCCAGGTTCCATTTTGATGTTGAATATTGTTTGTACACTCTTATAACGATCATGTTGGTTTCCTCCAGGCTCCCATTTCCCCACATGTCTCAAAGATGTGCCGGTCAAGGAATTAATATACATTTCTCCTCGTTTAGATAAGTGGCAAAAAATTCAACAAAAAAAAGGAAAGCAATAACTATGAGAAAGAAGTTGCTACAAGAGTAGTGGGAAATAAGGGGAAAGGGAATGTAACTGATGGGATTGCTTTGCTGAGAGCAGACATAAATCTTGTGTTGAATGGTCACCTGTTATAATAGGAAATAGCGATATAAAGGGAAGGAAAGTTAGACATGGATAATTTATAATAGAATTTCAATGACATGGTCTCCTAAATTAACTGTTTTAAAGGTTTACCGTGAACTTTGTGAATGTTAAATTTAAATCCATTATATGCCTGTGAAAAATACCTCAACTTGATCGTGCCAATCATCTTTCCCACAATAACAGAATTGCTGGCTGTATTTTTCTTTGTCAAAAGGCAAAAAATGAAATAAGTTTCAAATGCTGTTAGCAAAATGCTGTGATGAAACAGTATAATAAACCCTGATTTGACTTTACTCCGTTTAAATACTGCAGCACCACAGGCCCACCTGACCTCTGTGTTTACAGCATACTGCAGGAATACTCCCTTTGATTCGTCCTCCTACTTGACCCTAGGATTTATCCTCCCACTTCTGCAGCAAAGCCGCTAAAAATAGGTCCGCTGGCTTTGGCTCTGCCTCTAGTTTACATAAGCACTTCAGGGAAGGGAGATTTCCGGTGCATTTGAGTTTTCAGTCATCTGCACACGCAGACCATCTCAGATAGCTTTTTGGTTACAGTGCTGCAAGCATTGCTTAAACCATACATCAAATAAGAAAAATAAGGGTGTACAACATTACTATTTTATTGAATTCAAATAATAAATAGCCCTATATGCAAGTATTTCACACAAGTGGCTCAACATAACAAACAGGCTTCGCACCCCTCCCTCCACAATGGAGCCAGTTTCCAATCACCCAATTAAAGCCGATAAGGTTTATTGCCATGAACATTAGCAGCTCCTGAAAAACATTTCTTCAGACATTCTACTTTCAAACCTTTCCTCACACACATTTTTCACTTTATTATAAGAACAGTGAAGTAAAACTATTTGGTTTTATTGAAAACAGAAGATGTTCAAGTCTAATAACATAAACGGAAAAATATTATTTTCATTGGAAAAATGAAACTGCACAATACCAAATAAACCCTGTTCATCGTGCAAAGTATTGTAATTCAGTTTGTAAGAATCTACTGTGTCTTTAAGGAAAATAGCAGACAACTCACAAAGGATCAATATTTATAAACTAATGTCCTTTATCGTACCAACTATCAAATTATATACAGGTGCACAACCTTTTATCCGAAAGCCTTGGGACCAGACACTTCTCGGATTTCGGAATTTTTCGGATTTCCGAATGGAAGATTTTTAGCGTAGATTAGGTAGGTAGCGCGGGCGGCTTGAAAAGTCTGGAGCGGCTGCCTCCTCCCCGGAGACCGGGGAATCATTGTAAATCATTGCTTAAATGTTAGTCAGTTAGTTTGGAGGGATTTTATGTGGTGGGGGGGTGAAGGGGGAAACTAATTCTTAGTCCCCTACCTGGTCGGAGAGGCGGGGAGCGGGCAATGCCTTACCGGGTCGCCGTGCAGTAAGCTCGGAGCGCTGTGGCCGCCGACTCACAACATCGCGGAGCTGGGGGCTGCGGGCGTCCGGCGCCGGTTAGAGCTCCGACCTCGGCAACTCTACCCCTGGCTGCGCGGCGCTCCAAATCCAGCGCCGCCCGCGGCCGGACGCCCGCAGCCCCAGCTCCGCGATGTTGGGAGTCGGCGGCGTCGCAGCGCTGGGATACCAGCGGGGAGCGGGCAATGCCTTGCCGGGTCGCCGTGCGGTAAGCTCCGGAGCGCTGTGCCCGCCGACACACAACATCGCGGAGCTGGGGCTGCGGGCGTCCGGCCGCGGGCCGCGCTGGATTTGGAGCGCCGCGCAGCCAGGGGTAAAGTTGCCGGGGTCGGAGCTACAACCGGCGCCGCCCGCGGCCGGACGCCCGCAGCCCCAGCTCCGCGATGTTGGGAGACGGCGGCCACAGCGCTCAGGAGCTTACTGCACGGCGACCCGGTAAGGCATTGCCCGCTCCCCGCCTCTCCGACCAGGTAGGGGACTAAGAATTAAAGTTTCCCCCTTCACCCCCCCCCCCCCCCCTCACATAAAAGCCCTCCAAACTAACTGACTAACATTTAAGCAATGATTTACAGATGTTTAAGTGTCTCCCCGGTCTCCGGGGAGGAGGCAGCCGCTACAGTAGTACAGACCTGGGTTGACCGTGGGTCATTTCGGGTCAAGTTTGGCGCCAAACGCGAGCTTTGGTGTGCAGACGACATCCTGGAAAAAATGTCCGGTTTTCGGAGCTTTTCGGTTTCCGGAACTCCGGATAAAAGCTTGTGCACCTGTAGTATTAACTACTTGCTGTGTTATTGTTGCATGAAGATTTTCAATTGTAAACACAAATGGCACTTTGAGCCCATTTGGACCAAGCTTTTCATTTACTCTCAACAGTTTTCACCTTGCAAAATATGTTGGAGGAACTTAGTGGGTCAGGCAGCATCCGCGCAAAGAATGACAGACGATGTTTCGGGTTAGGACTTTTCTTCAGATTTACCATTCCCTTCCCAGAAGTTGCCTGACCTGCTAAGGTCCTCCATAACTTTGTGTTTTGCCCAAGATTCCAATATCTGCAATTACTTGTGCCTTCATAGTTTTCACCCCATTGGCATTGCAAAACTTCTCTCGGTAATAATAATAATAATAATAAATTTTATTTATGGCCGCCTTTCAAGAGTCTCAAGGACACCTTACAAAAATTTAGCAAGTAGAGGAAAAACATGTAAGCGGAATGAAATAAATAGTAGAGACATGACTAGTACACAAATTAAAGACAGAATTCAATTAAAAACACAATATGAGGCAATTCAAGCACAGATGGAAAAAGGAGGGGGACGTGGGGCTAAGGATAGGCAGAGGTGAAGAGATGGGTCTTGAGGCGGGACTGGAAGATGGTGAGGGACACGGGATTGCGGATCAGTTGGGGGAGGGAGTTCCAGAGCCTGGGAGCTGCCCTGGAGAAGGCTCTGCCCCAAAACTGCAGAGGTTGGATTTGTGGATGGCGAGGAGACCGGCTGATGTGGATCTGAGGGACCGTGAGGGTTGGTAGGGGGAGAGGAGGTCAGTGAGATATGGGGGGGGCCAGATGGTGGAGGGCTTTTTAGGTGAGGACCAGGATTTTGTAGGTGCTCCGGTGGGAGATGGGAAGCCAGTGAAGTTGTTTGAGGACTGGAGTGATGTGATGCCAGGATTTGGTGTGGGTGATGAGTCGGGCGGCTGCGTTCTGGACCAGTTGGAGTCGGTTGATGTAGGTGGAGCTGATGCCAAGGAGAAGTGAGTTGCAGTAGTCCAGTCGGGAGGAGATAAAGGCATGGATGAGTCTTTCAGCAGCGGGAGGTGTGAGAGAGGGTCCGATTTTGGCGATGTTGCGGAGGTGAAAGGAGGAGGTTTTAATGACATGGCGGATGTGAGGCTCAAGGGAGAGGGTGGAATCAAAGATCACGCCAAGGTTGCGGGCCTGGGGAGATGGGGAGACAGTGGTGCCGTCGATGGTGAGAGTGGGGTTATTGATTTTGCTGAGTGTGGATTTGGAGCCTATGAGGAGGAATTCTGTTTTATCGCTGTTGAATTTGAGGAAGTTATGTTGCATCCAGGTTTTTATAGCTGACAAACAGGAGTTGATATGGGAGAGGGGGGGGGGGGGGGGGGGGGGGGGGGAATTTGGTGCCGAGGTAGATCTGGGTGTCATCAGCGTAACAGTGGAAGTCCAGGTTGAAGTGGCGGAGTATCTGACCAAGGGGGAGGATGTAGATGATGAAGAGGAGGGGGCCGAGTATGGAGCCTTGGGGAACGCCTTGAGTGACTGTGGCTGTAGCAGAGGTGTGGTTATGGAGAGAGATGAAGTGGGATCTGTTGGAAAGGTAGGAACAGAGCCAGCTGAGTGCAGAACCTTCAATGCCAAGGTCCCCAAGTCTGGTAAGCAGGATGTTATGGTTCACTGTATCGAAGGCTGCACTCAGGTCGAGGAGGATGAGGATTTGAGGGAAGCAGTGTCAGCAAAGGTGAGGAGGTCGTTGAGGACTTTGAGGAGAGCAGTTTCTGTGCTATGGAGGGGGCGAAAGCCAGATTGGAGGGGTTTGAATAGGTTATACGCAAGGAGGTGGGAATGAAGTTGTGACGCAACGATACGCTCCAGGGTTTTTGAAAGAAAGGTAAAGTCCACAGTTCACACATTTAGAGTTGCAACATTTGAGAAAATACACTGTCCTGCATGCCAGCTTACTAGATTCACTCGTCATTCTAAATATGGGAAACTTACATTCATTTCACTTGGGCTACAAGATAACAAAAGGGCTGCTAAGAAGTTGAGAAAGATCCCGAGTTAGTATATTGTTTAAGAAGGAACTGCAGATGCTGGAAAATCGAAGGTACACAAAAATGCTGGAGAAACTCAGCGGGTGCAGCAGCATGTATGGAGCGAAGGAAATAGGCAACGTTTCGGGCCAAAACCCTTCTTCAGTCTGAAATTAGTATATATGGCATCGTAAACAGAATGTATTGACGATTGTTTAAGGTGACTGAATGCTTTATTTACTTACAAAACATCTACTGATGGCTTAACCGGCTTCTGAATTATTCTTATAATGGCATGGTGAGTTGTCAATCTGGGTACAACCACATCAGTCCCATTATCACATTATTTCTCTGTACCTCTTTAAAGTGACACTGAAAAAAAAAACACAACCTACTGGAGTAACCGAGTGGGTAGGCAGCATCTCTGGAGAGAATGGATAAATGGTTTCGGTTTGGGACCTTTCTTCTCATTTTGGTGGGTGAAAGGAGGGAAGAATGCTGGAAGAGAGGAGGGCAAAGACAAAGCCTGGAAAATAATAGGAAGGTACAGATGAGGGGGGGGGGGGGGGGGGGATTTATAGGCAGATGGTTGGACAAAGGGAAGAAATGAAAATACAGTATGTGCAAAGCGAGACAAAATGATTGAAGGATTACAAATTGTCTTCTTCTTCTTCTTCTTCTTCTTCTTCGTGCGAATGAGACATAAACCAAAGGAATAGTTAGATCTCAAGCCGGGTGTTGAGCAGCCAGATTATTGTCTCTGCGTCAATGTCTGCCAGGCCCTGAGCTCCATTTGGTGGGTGGTAGAGCGGGCACCCAGAGATGACATGGTTGGCTGTCTGTTGTTCTGCTCCGCATTCGCAGCCTGGCCTCTGGAGGAGCCCCCATCTCCACATGCTGCATTGAAACGCCCAACTCCAGTACGAAGTCTGTTGAGCTTCACCCATGCTCTTCTGGGGAGGTCAGACTCAGGACAGCTTTCATCTGGTGAAGAGATGTAGCTGTGTAATGGAGATGAGGTTGCCTTCCACTACTGTGATCACTTGGTGGCTATCCAGTGTGCTTTTGTCTTCGTTGGCTGGATGGAAGCTAGGAGTTGTTTTCCATGTGGAGCAAAGGGGTGTCGGGGTGGCCTCTGCTCTCTGCTGATAGCCTGATGGAGGAGGTGATCTGGGTTCATGGCACGACGAGATAGTGCCAGAGTTGCTGCTTGCCTTCGGATCCCCGCAGGCGGAAAGCCTGCAAGTACAGGGAGCTGCTCGACTGGAGTAGATTGAAGGCACCCGGTGATGATTCGCAAGGTGCTGTTCAGACTTGTGTCTACCAGGCTATTCTGTCTACTTCTACACCATACGGGTGCGCAGTACTCAGCTGGAGCATACACAAGAGCTAAGGCAGAGGTGCCAAGAGTTGATGGACTGGCTCCCCAACTTGTCCCTGCTAGGAGTCGGATGAGGCCGCTACGTTCCATGACCTTTTCGTGATGACCAGCCAGGTGTTGACGGAATGTAAACGACCTGTCCAGCTTTACTTCGAGGTAAGTGGGTGTTTGTTGGAAATCCAAGTGCCTGTGGTCAACGAAGACAGCTAGCTATCGCTAGCTTCCTTGTTGTTTAGATGAAATTCTGTTGACACTGTTTTGCCTTCACTCAGCTTTAGACACTGCCAAAGTCCCCATGTCTTGACTCAAGGAGCTTTCGATTGTCTTCCACTCTTTGTGTCTCATCAGGATGGCTAGATCATCAGCACACCATATTTTCCAGTGATGGTCTCTGGGAGGTCATGGATGTACACGTTGAAAAGCAGCGGAACCAAGACGCCTTTCTTCAGTCTATGTACCCTACTCTGCTGTCCATCACTGGTCTTAAGCACAAAGCTGCGGTTTGATATCAGCTCCATGATGTAGCGTACCATGCGCCTGTTTGGCAGCACCCGAAGTAGGTTAGCAGTTAGTCCACGGTGCCACACGTTATCACAGGCAGCTGTCATATCTATAAGAACAGCTTCTGCCTTCTCATTTGCCTCAAAGCAGTCCTCGATGTCTTGGGTGAGGAGGTTTACCTGGTCCGCAGTAGATCGACCTTGGCGGAAACCAGCCTGCCTGTGGGGTAGTTGAGGGTCTATGGTGGGGTTGATACGCCCATTGATCAGCCTCTCAAGGTGTTTGTTTGGGATGCAGAGGAGCGAGATGGGCCAGTAGCTTTTAGGATCATCCTTTGGCTTGTTCGGCTTCGGGAGAGCGATGACTGTTGCACAACGCCATATCTTTGGGATTTTGCATTTCTCCATGGAGGTCGACAGGTACTGTCGGATCCAGTTGGTAGCAGCGTCTCCAGAATGTAGTAGAAAGTCCGGGTATATGCTGTCAGATCCAGGGGCCTTTCCTGCTTTCAACATCTTGAGTGCTGTGGCCATTTCCTCGGAGGTGAAAGCCATTGTTAGGTTCGTATCCACTGTCAGTTTTCCATGACTCGGACACCTCTTTGCGCACTGGTCAGACTTTGTGAATCGACCATTCTTGACTGTGCGATTGCATTGGCGGTCACTGGGCATTTGCTGGGTTTGGATGTAGGTCTGCCGGACAGGTGGTTGACTGCGCCATGCTTTACGGCCTGAGTGGGTGAAGTCGATCGATTCAACCATCTCAATCCAGCGTTCTTGTCGTTTCTCATCCAAGCGTGTGAGCAATGTAGTGGCAGTGGTTTCAGAATCCTCTTTGGTGCCAGTATGATCTTCGTATAGCTGTTGACACTCATCATCCCAACATGGAATGCAATTCCACTGGTAGCCACGGGGGGTGGTTTTCCTGCCTGCACTGATAAGCATATTGCAGTAGACTTGGTAGGAAGAGTCCAGGTTGGTACTGTCTGGTGGAGGAAGGCCCGAGGCGACTGCGTTGGTAAGTTGTTGGAACTTGTCCCAGTCGGCCTTGCGAAAGTTCCACCGCTTCACATGTTTGCTCGATGTTGGTGCAACCAGTGGTGTTGTGGTGATGAGTGATGGTCGGTGTTGTGATTGTTACAAATTGTGAAGCTGGAGGAAGGAATGTCGGTAGAAGGGGAGGGAAGAAGGTGGGGTTTGGAGTTACCTAAAGTGGGAGTGACACTTCCAGGCTCTTGAAGAAATTAACATGCATTAAGCAAAAAACATTTGGATATAAGCTCCCACTTGCACAATAAGATACTCTGCCCTGAAATCGTAAAATTCTGCCTTCTATGATGTCACTAACATTTCTGTGAAGCCAACTTAAATGAAATAAATGCTGTTTGTTCGGGACAACATAAAATAACTAATGTGTGGGCAAAACTATTAATTTTGCCAATAGCATTAAACCAAGAAAATAATATGCAATTATAAAAAATATGCAGAAAACCAATGAAATGTTGCAAACTTGACATTGAAATGCATGTCTTATAACAACTTTCAATATCCACCACCACTTACATTCGATAGGCACATATTTTGAGAACCCCGTTTAATTAGGACAGTGATAACTTAAAAGCATCAAATTAAAATATTCAATAATCTGAATAAACAAAATATTGAGATTTCCCACTGCTTCGTTGCATACTAGAAGTTAAAAAAAAATGATTTTACTCAATATTTAATTTTAAATGATCATGAGGAAGACAAATATCCACAAATGCTTGAAATCGGAAATGAATGCAGGAAGTGAAGGAAACATACAGCAGGTAAGGTAGCATCTGTAAAAAGAGAAACAGGTAATGTTTCAGATCAAGGATCCTTCAGCAAAATCAGAAGCGAGAAAAAAAATAAAGGAAGACACAAAATGCTGGAGTAACTCAGCTGGTCAGGAAGCATCTCTGGAGAGAAGGAATGGATGACGTTTTGGGTCGAGACCCTTCTTCAGAATAAAACAAGTCAGATTAAAGTTGGAGGGTGGGGTGGGGATGGATAGAACAAAGAGAATAGGGGATGGCTAGAACAAAGGGAATAGTGTTGAGTTGGCAATGCCCAGGTTGTGTTGATAATAGGCTTTTGATGAAGCAATCTGTTAATGGATTAGTAAAACAGAGCTGAACAACATGTTCAAGTCTTGCTTGTTAGTAAAGAAAGCTGCATCTATATTAAAGATGAATGAACTACTTCAAAACTGGCCAGTTTTGATACAGAGACAAATTTATAGTCAACTTTAATCACTAAGTCATATTGCTTCACTGTTGCACTGGATGATAAGCATATCTCCCCAGCTTTTGTGGATTGCATTATACAATTTAATTCATTTTTCTCTATGGAAACCACACCAGCAGTCTTATTTAATTTTAAGAACAATGGGATAGTCCCTGATTAAGGACACCAATTGGACATTTGAGGATGTGGAGAACAAAGATGCACACTTTAGCCTGTCAGCACATTAATAGTAAATTTCTGTTTTAAAATTACGAGTGCTAATCAATGCAAGATCCCTCAAAACAGTATCTATGAGATACATAAAGTAATTCCACCATATTGGACATAACTGAGGATATATACCATATAATGGAATATCAATGCTTTCAACCTCAGTTCATATTAGTAATGGCAGGAGGGATGCAATTTGTGTACTTAATCTTAATTCAGTAGACAAGAATCAGAGATGTTTAATGAAAATCTTTTTTTTCCGAAAAGCACACATCTAGGAAAGTTTGAACATCTTGAAACATAATGAAGTTCCAAATGCACCAAATTTATGACATTAAGTTGACATCTTTCCATTCCATCATACAATCAACACAGAATGTTGAGTTTCAGAACCAAGTCTCAATGATGATAAATGATAAATGTATTTCCAAGTCAAGATAGTGTTTGATGAGGACAACCTGTCCCACAAATCTACTACTCTTGCCCTTTTTAATTGCAGAGAGCACAAGTTCAGAAGATGCTTTGAGAAGGCTTGACGAGCAAATACTCAGCATTTTACAAATGCAGCCACTGATCCAATGCTGGAAGAATTCAACGCTTTAGAAAACAGAAAGGGTACCATGCATATGGGTACCTTGCCTCAAACTTGGATTGGCAAAGGAATCTGAGAAGTGGCCTTGTAGAGATTTACATAATTATGAGAGGCTGAGGTAAAATGGATTGTCACTGTCTTTTCCCAGGTTTGGGGAGTCTGAAACCAGAAAGCATACGTTTAAGGTGAGAGGTGAAAGATTTAAAGAGGACCTGGGAGGCAACTTTTTCCACACCTTCTGGGTATATGGAAGGAACTGCCAGAGAAAGTGGTAGAGGTGGGTACAATTACAATGTTTAAAAGACATTTGTAAAGACAGGATTGGAAAGGTTTTGAGGGATATAGGCCAAATGTAGGCAAATAGCATCAGCTCCCAGGAAGACATCTTTTTTAGTCGGCATGAACGAGTTGGCTGACCTCAAGGACCTGTTTCTATGCTGTACAACTATGACTTTAGTGTTGTTGGAACTTCATTTATCCAGCAAATACAGAATAATCCTGAACACTCGCAACTTGGTTTGGGAGATAACAGAAAAGCTTTGAGCAGTCAGGAGGTAGGGTAATCAGCCTCTTGACTAGTCTTGAAACCATAATCGGTATGATTGGTCCAGTTTCTGTTCAAAAGGTAATCTCCAGAATATTTAGAGGACTCCAGTGGTCATGTAATTAAATGTTATGGGCTGGTAGTCAGACTCTCTTGCTGGAAATGCTCACTAATACCAAGCAAGTCAATATTATTTTTCACATCTCAGTCCATGTCCAAATGCTGACTGACATGGTCTTGATTGATTTCGGTAAAGTCTTTATAATGTTCGACCTTGTATTGTAAAAGTGACACTGCAGGTAAAGATGGTTGAAACAACTATATTATTGAGCTGTGCCCTGCACTGAGAAGAATGAACTCCAGAAACCACATTCAGCTTTCTTTATCTGATCCCATGAACCCTGTTGGAGGAGAGTTTTGAAGCCGACCGGCTCCAGACACACATGCACAGGTTGAACATGAGGGATTTAAGTATTGCAACCCAAAAGGTAACCTATTCAGCCTCGTGGTGATTATCAGAAATATATTTTCACACTATAGCCACTTCTATCTCTTTCATAAATGTCAAAACATACGGGAGGACAAACTTAATTCCCAATGCTATCCTTCATTAAATATTACAAATATTTAGTAGATTTCTTAGATAATAGTTCATATCAAAAGAAATGTTACTAAATGCTATACATAGGTTTACAGCACAACCTTTTCATTTGCAGCAAGAGATTACATTTGTTTCCTGCACCATTATTCATTTAGCCTTTTGAATGTCTCAAACAAAGTAACGGGTTCTTTAAAGATGATCAGATTCAATTTCATATGTGGAGAAAATTAAAAACTAATTTTTCCATTATACTTAGAAAAATGTTTACGATTTGTTAATCTTAAAGTAAAAATCCTAAATTATGGAACAACATTCAATCAGGAATGCTAAGAGAGAATTAATGAAAACATTAGATCATTAACAGCAGTCACCATTTCCAATGCATGGTCATAACAGACACTATATTTGAGTATGATTAAATCACATGACACCCCCTCTACATATTCACCAATTTGAATTTAATTTAACTCTGAAAGTAGACACAAATAACTGAACTTGTATAAGAAAATCAAATTCCAACAGTTAAAAACAAACAGAAAATGCTGAAAATGTTCAGCAAGATATTCAGCATATGTGGAGACAGAAATAGACCGAAAAACTAAAATATTTCAGGTCAATTATTTTTTTTTTTAATTCTACTCTGGATTAGTTGATAAACCAGTTTCAAGATACAGAGAATGAGATGAGAGGATAACAAACAAAAGCGCAAGGGTGATGATTGAGTGGAAGGTAGGAGACTAATGAGCCTGTCTCACTTAGGTGACTTTTCAGTCGCCTGAAAAACTGGCTACTGGAACGGCGACTGTCATAGTGGAACGAACATGAACCCGAACCCCCACCCCCACCCCCACATACATCGCTTCCTTCACCAGCCCGTTATGCAGAACAGAAACTGGACTGGGCAAGCGGGGGGAGCGCTGTCTGAGTGAAACTCACACGGTGCAAAGCCAATGTGACACAGACACACACCGCGATGAACAGGAAGGTTGGCACTGTAATGAAGACAGTAAAAGCACAGTGTACTGGAAGGATCATGCAAGTCCTTTAAAAGAGGGGGGGGGGGGGGGGGGGGGGAGAAGGAGTGGAGACAACTTTTAAGAAGCCAGAGATACACGGCTGTGAAGCTCGGCGGACATTAACATTACCGTCAGTTATCCTTGGTTCTGAAAACTACTGCTTACGTTTTTTTCCCCAATGAGCCAATGAAATTCACCAGTCAGCACCAGCTACAACGTACGAGAACCTACGACGACCTTCAACCTCCTGGCAACCCACTAGGACCTCCTGGCGACCAACCTACAGCACGAGAATTCTTGCTACTCTTCATGTCGGCTTCATTCTGGGCGACCATAATGAGGCCGCGACTAGTTCCCAGAACGCGGGAACTCCTCACGACATGAAGGCGACTACCCGGCAACCACCTGCAAACATGTGGCGACCACATAGTCTCCTGCAGCCGCCTAAAAAGTCACCTAAGTGGAATAGGCCCATAAATGTCAAAAAAGGAATGATGATACAAGGTAACAAGTCTAGGGGTCGTAACATTGCAGTAAAACAATTACTTGAAATTATTAAACTAATTTGGTGGCAAATCAGATCTATTCATGTTGAGTCAAGAAAGCTACAAGTATTCCATAATCTGGTATCCTCTAAACTCTGGCATTGCTGGAACAACAGATTTTCTGGACTTTTAATACCGCATCCCACTTTTGAGTCTCTTCTTTTAGAGGTTGTATTGTGATCTAATAATAGTGAACCCAAGGGAGCGGGAAACTGAGCCCCGGAGGGTTTAATGCGAGTAGACAAAAATAAAGTCTGGTGTGTTTCAACTTTAGATTTCAACTTGTCAGGACAAAACACGCTGAAACATACAAGCATTCTAGACTCCAGTTCTAGCGGCAAACTTACTTACATTCCTAACCTCAACCACATACCAAGCCAGCACGCCTGACTAACAAACAAGCCAGATAAAAAAGCATTTGGATTCTGAACAATTGGATAGCCCATCAACAGAGTTTAACTGCAGTAACAATTTCAAACCAGGTGAAAAAGCAATTAGGTGATCCAGGTCTTGCAGATTAAGATCAGACCAGATCCCATCTATGTGCTTCAGCGTATGCCCCTTGAAGACTTACCCTTTAAAAAATGACAACGCAAGGAGGGTTATTAGGAAACTTAATTTAGTTAGATCCAAGACAATTAACATATGCTACAGTATTTAGCATTTCCTTTGTGTATCTTGCAGGTTATGAGTGGGCAATATGTCAGCAGATGGAGTATAATGTAGGAGAAATATCAGGTTATCCACGAGGAAATACTGGCCTTTATTGCAGAGTATAAAGGATGGGGCATTTTGCTAAAAGTTTGTAAGGTGATAGTCAGATTTTATCTGGCATATATCAAACTATTTTGGTCTTACATTTGCATTGGAAGCAGTGCATGGAATGTTGACTAGATTGATTCCCCCGAATGAAAGGGATGATATATGAAGAAACATTAAGAGTGGCCACATGTTCATTCATCAGCAGCTTGGAAGAATAAACTTATTGAATCATGTAAGATTATGAGCATGATTGATAGGGTGGATGCTGAAATGATGTTTCCTCTTGTGGGAGATTCGAGAACTAGGGAATTGTTTCAGAAATAAGTCACCCATTTCAAAAAGAGATGAGAAAATGGCTCAGCAGGTTGAAGGGACTCACTGTCCGAATCCTGCGTTCCTTTCTTCATGGCAGATGCCACAAAATTTCTCCTGAAAATACTTAAGCTCAAAAAAAAAAATTAGCATTGTTAAGATTTTTTTGGAAAAATTGAAGTGACTGGAATAATAAATTCTAAAACCCTGAAAACATGTATCCTACTGTTTGGCACTGTTACTGCCTTAGGAAGCATCATTATTTCAGGAAAAGAGAAAAGGCAGAACTACCATACCATTAGTTTGATATCAAAATCAGGAAAGATACGAGAACCTATAAAGGAAGTGGCATCAAGGCAGTTAGAAAAGGTTTACATTTTTTAAAGATTAGTTTAGGTAGAGATAGAGCACGGAATCAGGCCTTTCAGCCCACAGAGTCCGCACCAACCATCATTCACACATTCACTCTAGTTCTGTGTTATCCCACTTTCTCCTGCACTTTTTAAGAGCTTTTTAAGAACATTTTTAAGAACCAAAAATCTTGAATAAACATCCTTTGAGTGTTAAGCCATTTAAAATCAAACAAATTTGCTAAAATTCTCCGAGGATGAAACAAACAAGGTGGATAAAAAGCAACCCGAAGAACACATGGGGTTGGTGATGATATATTGGCATGGATTGAGAAATGGCTTACTAGTACAAAATAAAGTTTTTTACTAGTACAAAATAAAGATACAATGACACAGCAAATAATTAGCACTAATAGAGACCATTCAGTTTACATTTGATATTAGTTTTATTTAAGTTTCAGGCACTCCATGGTGCTTTAGAGACATGGGAGGGGTGTTTTTAGCAGGCCAGGGGTGTATTGGCCTTTCATTGTCACATGACCTCTGAAGTTCACACAAGGTTCACTAGATTGGGACCACTGCTGGAAGGATTGACATATGAAGAAATGGGCAGCAGGCTGATGTAATATTCAGTGGAGTGTTGAAGAATGAGAGGTGACCTTTTTGAAACATGCAAGAATCTGAGACTATATAAATAATGTGTAAGCAAGAACTGCAGGTGCTGCTTTAAATCGAAGGTAGACACAAAATGCTGGAGTAACTCAGCGGGACAGGCAGCATCTCTGGAGAGAAGGAATGGGTGACGTTTTGGGTCGAGAACAATCAGTCTGAAGAAGAGTCACGACCCATTCCTTCTCTCCAGAGATGCTGCCTGTCCTGCTGAATACCCCAGCCTTTTGTGTCTACTATATAAATAATGTTGATTAAAGTATGTCAAGAATGAAAACTGAAAATCTTGTAGTTGGAAAATATACACATGAATACTTTAATGATCTGAATAGATTCCAATCGTTGTTATGCTACTCTATAAATTATAAATATAAATTATTCATTTGGCAAATGCAATATGCCTTCGGAGGAATTTCATTCTGAGATGTGTTACTGAAAAGGTCAAATTATATGGTTTGAAATGGAAACAAAGGCAGCATATTCTAATGCTTCTGCGAACTTAACTTTAACAGAAGTCTGTCCTACGCTTGGACAAACCTCTTCTGAACTTGCCAGCAATTTGTTACTCTGCTTATAACACCAAAGTGACTTAATTACTCAGCTAATATTCTACAAGATCACTCCAAAAATTTGCTGAGTATATCTAACAACCTTTCTGGTTCACAGGATTGTAAAAGGCTCTTCCTCTCTTGATTATGTATTTCTAGAATAAATTATCATCTGCACTCAAACTGTAGCTCCTTGAGCAGGAGTCATTAGCAGCACCCCTAAATCAATCCCCACTTCAAGGTCATTCGAAACCATTCCACTCACAAGAGCCCAGTCAATGCCATGAGATGACAACAAACATTATTGTGTCAAGAACTGGAAATGTTGATGAAGGTCAATCAGCTTTTACTGGCAATTTCAAAAAATATCTGCACAGATTTGTTGTAGACACGTTTCCAGTTATTCCGATGATAAACTTATTCTGAAAATAATTGCTGCTTTAAATTCTACAGGAGTGGCTTTAGAAATAGTTTTGCTCAACAGAATAGTCTTGAAGACCAAGAACAATGAGGAATGCATGTTACTGTATTTATACTTTCCTTTCCAGACTTCTCTCTGATCCCAAAGTATCTCTGTCAAATGTTCCGATTGACAGAGACATCACATTAATTCTGATTCAACACCATCTTAATTAAATCCATAATGATGAGTTCTTCCTCTGGCGTCTTCCCACCTATTTCATTGGCCAGAAGTTTTTACCCCAAGTGGTGGGTCATTCTCCTCTTCTACATGACTCCATACCCCTTAACTGAACTCAACTCACCCTCATTAGAATCATTGGTTAGGTCGCAGTTGGGAGTATTGTGCTCAGTTATCACCATGCTTTAGGAAAATTGCAATTAAGTTGGAGAGGGTACTGAAAAGATTCATAGTAATGTTGCCTAGATGGGAGGACTTGTTAAACAAGGAGAGATTGGATAGGTTGAAACTGTTTTCCCTGGAGTGAAGGAGGATAGGGAAGAACCTGATAGAGGTTTATAAAATTGTCTAATCAGGTCAAGTCACATTTATTTATATAGCACATTTAAAAAAACAACTCTTGTTGGCCAAAGTGCTTTACATTTGTTATAAGAATAGTATAAACAAACAAACTACATACATATATACATATAGCCCTCGCTCAGTGGACGTCAGGAAAGTCTTGGGAGTATAGATAAGATTTTAGTCTTGACTTAAAGCAGTTCTGATGGGAAGGGGGATGCTGTTCCACAGTCTAGGAGCTGCAACCACAAAGGCGCGGTCGCTCCTAAGCTTATGCTTATGTTCAGCAGCCCCATGTCGGCCGATCTGAGGGACCTGGAGGTGGAGTGGTGGGTGAGAAGACCTTTAATGTAGGAGGGGGAAAGCCCATTGAGGGCTTTGTAGACATAGAGGAGGGTCTTGAAATGTATACGGAACTGCACAGGGAGCCAGTGGAGAGAGGCCAGGATCGGGGTGATGTGGTCCCTTTTTCGGGTGCCTGTCAGGAGTCTCGCAGCGGCATTTTGGACCAGTTGCAGGCGGGACAGGGAAGATTGGCTGATGCCAGTGTAAAGAGAGCTGCAGTAATCTAGGCGGGAGGAGATAAATGTGTGGATGATCTTTTCGAGGTCATCAAAGTGGAGGAATTGTTTTATTTTAGCTATCGTCCGAAGCTGAAAGAAGCTAGCTTTTACCACGGCATTGACTTGTTGGCAAATTTCAGTGCCGAGTCAAATATCACGCCGAGGTACAAATAGGATAGATAATCTTTTTCCCGTGGAAGCTAACTAGAGAGCATAAGTTTAAGGTGTAGGGAAAAGATGTAAAAGGGACAAGGGACAGGTTTTTTCACATAGAATGGTAAGAAAATGGCACTAGCTGCCATGATAACTGAGAGGGGCCCAAAAAGCTACAGATGAGTTGAGCCGAAAGGCCGGTTTCCATGCAGTATAATTCTATGAACCCACACACAGAAACACACCTTTCAGCAGAGCAAATGTACTCAAGGTCATGCGCCCATCGACACTAAACTTTCATATCCTCCACCTCGATCTTCAATTTTCAGGGATAGATTAGCAACCACCATCCCACTTTCCCCCACAGACACTTTGACTGCACATGCTCCAGCCTAGTTTCCCCATGTGGACACCTTTCTATTCTATTTATCTTTACAACAGGTTTTACTTTTGATTTACAGCGGTTTTTGCTCCAGCTCAATTAACATGACTGGTCCAGTTCTTGCACACATGCTCTTCACCAAGTTCAAGGATGGGTTTTCTTTTGATGACCTTTGCCACATCCAACATCTGTTTATGAACTTCGGACACTTCCAATGTGATGCCATGTCCAGTCACGTGACCCATACCTTCCCTTTCAGTATTCAAAGTGAGTCATCTCTATAGTGTTTTACCTTATCGTTCCATCGCCATAATTAAACAGCTTTCCTACTAATTACATTTTTCCATGCAACTGCTATCCTTTTATATATTTCTCCCCAATTCATTCATTCTCCAAAACATTATTTTCAGATAAAGCAGCCATTTACTTGTACTTCTAGGGTATAGGGATATTTAGGATTGGTTGCTCATTACATGGTGTCCTCCAAACCTGGTGAAACCTCACAAATTTAGTGATTTTAGCAGAACACCTTTGTGCAGTCTGCAAGAATGAAGTTGTGGACTGAGCATCCAGTTTGTTGGTCATTACAATTCTCACTCCCTGCTCCCACATCTATGCATTTGGCCTCATGCTGTTCCTGTAATTTCAAGAAACATCAACTCTTTCTATGTCGTGATGCAGCAGGCTTTGAATTCTGATGAAAAGTTAACAAAAGTAAATGGAATTCCTCCCCTTTTAAGATGTCACCTGACACAAGTCTGCCAACCATTTTATGTTTTTATTTCAGGTTTCTAGCAATGAGCTTTACTATGTTCTGGGCCATGTAGGTGATGGTTTTCATGTTGTAATCAAATTTACAGCTCAGTTGGTTTTATAAATTACTTTTGTGAAGTTGAATGAACCACTAGTTTGTGGATTAAGCTTTCCCCAATCATCATTCTAAACAATCGTCATTCAAAAGCAAGATAGTGTTACTAGAATGCTTCAAACTTTGTGTGCAGTTTTAAGTAGAAAGAATATCTGTGTCTTGTCATTAGCATCTTGCAATAGAACGCTACAGCTCGGCATCTTCAACTAATTAACTTCCATTAAAAGCACATTTTAGTTTTCCTTTAGAATCAATGTCAACAATCATTAACAAAAATTCTGCATAAAATATAAAACAGGATTTGCTGAATTTGATAAGGAACTTATCTACAATATCCTTACTCTAGTTTATATGTCAATGGAAATTGTTGTTCCGAGCCATTTAATTTACTAAAAAGAAAACTAAAAAGGTACTTACTAATGTGCACAGTCAATAAGTTGATACTCATTTGACCTTTCATAGCATGCTTTCACACCTTCATCCTGCCAGAGAATGGTTGTATGTTCATAGAACTCCTAAAACAAAACATTTAAAATTGGTTAAAATTGAGTAGAAATCAAATTTCAAGCACAATTGAAGGAATACCATTTACTGCTTTAGAGATTGGTATAAACGAAGCAGGGTCAACATAACCATATGACTCCAGATTATTCATACATTATATAACCAAAATTGACCAAGTCAGAATCCATGTACTGAGAATACATAAAGTCAAAACAACAAAATAAGTACAGAAAATCAACAAAAACAATCATGAGCAGATCAGCGAGGTTCTGCTGGAGTACAAAAGAACTGTTCCCCCTCCCATTCTGACAACCCCCCCTCCCATTCCTAAACTGACCTTTGTGTCCTAGGCCTACTCCACTGTCCAACGTAAATTGGAGGAACAGGAGCTCATTTCACTTGGGCAACTTACAAACCAGCGATATGAATATTGATTTCTCGAACTTCAAGTAACCCTTGCATCCTCCCTCTCTCTCTGTCCGTCCCCCACCCTAGTCGTTGTCAAATTTGTGCTGGTGAGTTTAATTGTCTGTACTCATTTCCACCTAGCCCACAATTAACAACAGCCTTACTTTATCAACTTTGCTTTTTTCCATATCTTTATTTGTTCTATACCTCTCTATAACACCGTCTATATCTCATGTTTCCCTTTCCTCTGACTCTGTCTGAACAAGGGTCTCGACCCGAAACGGGACCTATTCCTTTTCTCCTTCCTATATGCCAGCTTTGTGTCGAACGTTACACTAAGATGAGGGAATGCAGAAATTGACAATCTAAATCACAATGGACAACTTCTATCAGACATATCCATTATAAGCACACGCAAACAGATATTGAATTCCAATCACCTCGATTAAATTTGTTAATCCATTATTTCCAATTAAATCAATAATGATCTCTGACAAAATACAATTAATTATGATTGACATTTTTGATTTTGATAGCACAACCTACCTAAAATTATAGACACAAAAGGCTGAAGTAACTCAGTGTGTCTGGCACCAACTCTGGAGAAAAGGAATAGGTGACGTTTCAGGTCGAGGCCCTTCAACCGACTCAGTCAGGGAGGGGGAAACTAGAGGTATGGGAAGGTACAGAATAACAGAGCCTTCATCGATGACAGGAAAGTTGGAGCACACAATGGTCCATTGTAGGCTGGGGATGGTGATAACGAAGGAATACAAACAGTGAAATTAGCAAGAGGGCTAGGGTGGGGGAGGAATGGGGAGAGTTGCTGAGTATGAGGACCAGCTCCGTTAGGCAGAGGATAGTGTTTGTAGAGGGAAATTAGCTGGTTCTGCTGTTGAGGAAGAAACAGAAGGCCTCTGGTGGAAAATGAAGGACATCCATAAAAAAGAGGAGGGAACAGGGACCTGGAAAACAGAAGTCATTAAAGAGAAGAATGGAATGTGATGCGTCTTGGACACAGGTTGAGAATGATTGGACTTGGGGGGGTGGGGGGGAATAGGATGGAGTCAAGGTACATGAAATAGTTTTGGTGGGACAGGAGCAGGCAGAAACAATGGGTCCGCTGGGTCAGGTCTGTTTATGGATTTTGGGGAAAAGGTAAAACCAGACCTTGCAGGGCTGGGGAACGATAAGGTTGGAGGCTGTGGAGAGCAGGCAGCCGGATGTAATTAAATCAGAGATGGTCTGTGGGATAATGGCCTGGTGCTCATCTGAGGGGTCATGGTCCAAGGGTGAGTCAGAGGTGGTACCTGGCCTCAGCCTGGTAGTGGTCAGCTTGCCAGACTACCACAGCACCTCCCTTGTCCACGGGTTTGATGATAATGTCGGGGTTGCTGCAGGCGGAGGTCTGTACATTGAGTGGGGGTGTGGTTAGAGTAGGTAAGGGAAAGTTAAGTTAAGGTGGCTGATGTCACACCAGCAGTTAGAAATGAAGTCTAAAGAGGGCAGAAGTCCGTCCGGGGGAGTCTAAGTGGAGGGGGACCGATGGATAAGAGTTGTCGTCATCACTGGGTAATGAGGACTCTTTCCCATAGAAAACAGTACAGAGGCAGAGGTGACAGAAGGAGGAGGCAGATCGTGAACTCGCTGAGATGGGGCAGAGAGGAACAAATTGAGGCCTCTGATGAGGACAGACCATTCTGTATCTGAAAGTGGGAGGTCAGGGGGGATGGGGATAGTTTGGCGGATGAGGGATAGTTACTTTTTGACCAAACAAGCACATTTTTAGACCCCAAACTACTAAGGTCTGAACTGACAGAACCTGGTTTTTCCCACTCTGCACCACTCCCTTTGTTTAAACTTGCCAAAGTTGCTTTCTCAATTTAATTCAGTGAGATTATTAATAGGTTTACAAATAGCACAGCACTGCGGTTGTGGAAAAATTAAAATACCTTATCGTGGACATTTTCTTGGAAACGGATCTTTTGCAGATACTTCCAGGAATTTCCCGATGACGCATAAAAGTATGACAAATAGGTACAGAAGCAGCAAAATGACCACCTGGTGGCGCCGTGAGAGTCTTGTCCCTTTCTTCTTTGTTGATTTTAGTCCGTTTTATGTGTATGTTTTACTTGATCTTTAGTTTTTGTATTATGTGGGGGCTGGGGTGGGGGAACCTTTTTTTAAATTCTGACGGAGATGTGACTTTTTCCCATGTATCTCAGTCCACACTGCGGCCTAACATCGTGGAGCTGGCGGTCCCTTTGCTAGGGATAGACTTTGGGAACTACAACCGCAGGAGCTTCAACTGCCCCGATCGCGGGAGCCTCGATCGCCCCGTTGTGGGGGAGCTTCGATCACCGACTGCAGGAGCTTCGATCGGCCCGACTGCGGGAGTTTTGATCACCCCGACCGCAGGAGAAAAGAAGGTAAAAGTTATTCGCCTTTTATCACATTGAGGAGTGTGAGGTCACCGAAAGCAAGATGGATGCTGCCTGTGCTGGTGGGAACCCGGAGGGATTGCCGTTAGTGCGGGGGTCTCGGTGTTTGCGGGGACGTCGCGCCATGAGAGCGTCCTGGAGTTTGGTGCGAGTGCAGACGGCTTTGACTGTTCGGGCAGATAGGGACTGCAGAATGACAAGCGGTTGGCGCAACTCTGTGCACATCACGGTGAAGAGCTTGTGTGTGGCCCAGACATTACCTGTGGGTCTCTGCTTTTGTTCCGTGCCTGGGGATTCTCACACGCCGCTGTGATGGCTGTTTATGTTTAATTTTTATGTAATACTAGACCAAGTGCAGACCCGTTGGGTCTGTTCCCCCAACGTGCGGTTGTGGGGGGGGGAGGCGGCATGCAGCGTCACACACTAACTACTCCCCCCCCCCCCGCACTCACGCTAATGGAGGGGAGGAGGGGAGAGAGAGAGAGAGAGAGGGGGGGGGGGGGAGAGGGGAGGGAGAGGAGAGGGGAGAGAGGGGGGAGGAGAGAGGGGGGGGGGGAGAGGGAGTGGGGGGGAGGAGAGAGGGAGTGCTGAGAAGGGGTTGAGATGAGGGGCGGGGGAGAGGTGGGGAGCAGGGAGGGGGGGAGGGTGGAGGGAATGGGGGTAGGGGTGTGCGGAGGGGAGGGGGGTTTAGCGGAGGGACGGTGGGGGAGGGGATGGAGGGGAGAGAGAGAGAGGGGGGGAGAGGAGGGGGGGGGAGGAGAGGTGGGGGAGGAGAGAGGGGCAGGGGGGAGGGGGGAGAGGGGAGGGGAGGAAGGGAGAGGGGAGGGAGGGGGGGGTGAGGAGGAGAGAGAGGAGAGGGAGAGGGGGAGAGGAGAGGGGGGGGGGAGAGGAGAGGGAGGGGGGGGTGGGAGAGAGAGTGCCTTTTTACTTCAATCCAAACAACCATTTGAGGGAGTGCTTTTTTACCTCTAACCATATTTTCATTTTCAAACCAAATTAAGGGTACTCACAGTACTGTAGACATTTGTCAGTGTCATTCAGAGCTCTGATTGAGGCACACCATTTGCAGAGACTGATTGAGGCACACCACTTGCAGAGACTGATTGAGGCACCCCACTTCCTGGTTTTATAGTCCCCCCCCTCCCTCCAGCAGGGGCAGCAGAGAGAATGGGGAATTTTGTAAAAACATTAATATCTCTGTCAATTTTCATCGACGGGAAAAATCCTCGGCACACACGCGGCGGAGGGGGGCCTCTGAGCGAGGTGGCCATAAATGACGGCCGTAGGTGGCGGCGTACTCTCGGAAATCGCAGCACAGAAAGCCAAAACCGGTCAAGAACAGACTTTTAGTAATATAGAAGATTGTGTCTTGTTGCTTTAAATTTGAGCATATTACACCAATTCTTAAATCCTTACATTGGCTCCCTGTATGTCAGAGAATTGATTTTAAAATCCTGCTGCTCACCTATAAATCACTACATGGTTTAGGGCCAAAGTATATCACTGACATGCTTCCACTATATAAGCCTTCTAGACCGCTAAGATCTTCTGAAACCAATCTGCTAGTGATTCCCAGAGTAAATACAAAACATGGGAAAGCAGGATTTAGTTACTATGCAACAAATAGCTGGAATAAACTTCCTGAAGATTTAAGACTTGCCTCAACTTTGACCACTTTTAAAACAAGACTGAAAACTTTTATGTTTACTTTAGCTTTCAGCTAAATCTTAACTACATTGCACTTTTAACTTTTGCACTTTTTATAATGCATTTTTAATTTTGCTTTTCTTTTCTTTTAGTTCTTCTATTTTATTTCATTTTATTATTTCATTTATTGTATGACATGTTTTTATGTGAAGCACTTTGAGTCTGCCTCGTGTATGAAATGTGCTATATAAATAAAGTTGCCTTGCCTTGCCTTGCCTTTATTTTGGTGTGACTGTATGGCAAATTAATTTTCATTGTAACTTAGGGTACACGTGACAATAAAGCACTATTTAACTATTGAAATGGTTTTTCAAGCTTTGTCTCCACTGGCATTCAATGTGATCATGGCTGATCCTACCTACCCCCACTGCTATGTCAGAGGTGGGGCACAATGACGGATCTCACAAGTTGTGCACCAAAGCTAGCTTTTCAGCCACACATTGTTAACTTACCCGAAAGTCACCTTAATCAATTATTTTCATTGATGCTAACTGCCTTCACTAAAATTTATACATAAAAGGAGAAAGTAATTTTGTAATGGTGCTGAAATCATTCTGAAAGACAATCTTAAATATATCACATGCAACTCATTCTCACTGAGAACTCTTGTTCTGCAAGAAGAATAAATTACAGACAAGGTGAACAATTTACAGAACACTTCTGTTCAAGCTGCAATGGTGATTTTGAACTTTAAGTCACCTGTTATTATTTTCATTCCTATCCTGAACCTATCAATCTTTGGCCTCCTTCCTGCCTAGTTCTGATTATGCCTGTAGGCTTGAGGAATACATCTTCTGACTTGCATTTGACCTCCCAAAGTGCAAAACCTCACAGTTGCCTCAGTCCAAATGGGCTCCTTCAGAATTGTTTTAAGTTTTAAAAGAATCAAATGGCTGAAGAATAAATGGGGTTATCGAAATGTCATTCATAACTAAATATGTTCCTTCATTTCAGAGGGGCGGCACAGTGGCGCAGCAGTAGAGTTGCTGCCTTACAGCGTCAGAGACCCGGGTTCAATCCTGACTACAGGTGCTATCTGCACGGAGTTTATACGTTCTCCCTGTGATCTGCGTGGGTTTTCTGCAGGAGCTCCGGTTTCATCCCACACTCCAAAGACGTACAGATTTGTAGACTAATTGGCTTGGTAAAATTATAAATTGTCCCGTTTGTGTGGGATAGTGTTAGTGTGCGGGGATCCATGTTGTATCTCTAAACTAAACTAAAAACTAGGTAAATCAGAGCTATTCAAATGATCGGAGTTAGAGCTTTTATTGAGAAAGGAGTGGAGACACTTTTAAGAAGTCAGACACCGTTTAATACAGTTTAGCTGGCATTTTACCTACCGGTCGATTTTCCTTGGTCCTGAAAACTCCAATGAGCCAATGCCCAGTCAGCGAAGGAGATTGCCTACAGCTACCCTTGACTGCCTTAACTACATAGCGACCCGACTCCACTGCACCACGAGTTAAAGAGAACCATGCCGACCAATTTTTACTTGCGGAATTTTTTTTCAAAATGCTGAAAAGTTTTCCGCAACCTAGCTGAGGCCGCGAGCATGAAGGAGAGTTCCCTCGAGCATGAAGGAGAGTTCCAGCGACCTCATAGGACCACGTGTCAACCATGCTGCGAGTTTGAGTCGAGGGCACTCATCTAAACTCGCAGATTAGGTTGCTGCAGAGGGACAGCCCCTTTAGGGTGGAAGATAAGAGTTCAGAATATAGTTCTTAGTATATCATAACAATTTCAGAGACAAAGTTCAATGTTTGCAACAAGGTAGAATCCTTTGATCACACTGTATGCTTATGCAAGGACAGTTCAGAAGCCTGATACGGAGTAGAAGCTGTTCCCACGTCTGGTGGTACTCTTTCAAGCTTCTTCATTTTCTGCCTGACTGCAGTGGGGTCAAGGAGAAATGACTGAGGTGGGACAAATCGGACATCCTGAGGCGGGATTATGTTGGCTGCTTTTCTGAGGCAGCATGTAGAAATGAGGAATTGTAGATGGAGTGAGTGGTAGGGTGCCCTGGTCTGTGTGATAAACTAGGCTGAATCCACAACTCTGTAATTTCTTGCAGTTTTGGGCGACTGTTCACAAACCAAGCTGTGATGCAGTCATCAAAGTCTGTTAGTCATTGGAGATGTGCCAAATTTCCTCAGCTCCTGAGCAAGCAGGTGTGTTGGTGTGTCTTCCTGCTGTCGCTCCACGAAAGATCATTGGTAATATTTACACAAAGGAATTTGAAGCTGTCAACCATTTCCACTTCGGTACCATTGACGCTGATTGAGGCATGTATCCCATCACGCTTCCCGAGGTCGATAACTAGCTACTTCATTTTGCTGACATTGAGGTTGTCCTGACACCATGTTAATAGGTTCTCTATCGCATTCCTGTATTCCGTCTCGCCATTTTTCACACTCCAGCACACCGCAGTGGTGTCATCTGCAAACTTGTGGATGAGTTAGAGCTTACTTTTCTGCAAAATCGTGAATGTATAGGGGACCGAGAACCCATTCCTGCAGGCCACCGATGATGAGAATTATTGTAGATGATGTGCTGTCACCTATCCTCACTGATTGTGATCGGTGTAAGAAAGTTGAGGATCCAGTGGAGAGAGGGGTACCGACTCCAAGGTGGAGGTGTTCAACAATGAGTTTGGATGGGATTATGATGTCCGATAATGTCACAAATAAAACTGAAAGACTGCTTTGAAAACAATTGGCTTTCTTTGCAGAATGGAATTTTAAATCCTAATCTGGCCTGTATGTGACCAAATGCCCATTATACATGTGTGATCTTCCTAGGTAGTCTCATGTAATTTGCCTCCCCTTCAGTTCTGTGACTGGTGATGCCCATGTAGGCTCCAACAGACTCTGCCACAGGTGGTATGGGACATGGCATGTTTTTCGACCATTTTTGCCAGTTTTCCACTGTTGCTGCATAGACTAGTACCTTCCAAGAACATACTCTTCTGTTTTGATCAACCACAAACAGGCTTTGAGAACATTATTGATGAGTTTTCTATCCTTGCAAATGACACTGTCCGGTTTTTAGTTCATGCATAGTTCCTCGAGGTTCATGATGCATATTTTGAGACAATGTGCTTTCAAATGAATGATTAATGTTTAGGGATTTTTAGCCACGAAGCATTCATAGCATGTAGGATACCCCTCAATTCTTCAAGGACCAAGCAGAAAACTTTACCAAATAGCGCTTTGACATAGGAAATAAACTTCAACTGAAATATAACATTTATAAAAAATAAAGTGTAGTTTATATTACACTTCAAAAGCCCCACCAGCTTTGCAGTGCCACAAAATGCAACTTTGATGTTTGATGCAGAGCAAGGCAGTTGTAGTAAAAAACCATGGCTCTCGAGAGAAATTTAAGCACTGGTCAGGAAATAGGGGTCAGGTATAGAGACAGCTGAGATCAGCAAAATCCTTGGACAATTGGGGATCGAGAGCAATCAGAAGGGCAAAAAGGTGGCATAAAATAGTTCTAACAAACAAGATTAAAGAGACCAAAAATATTTAACAAATATGCTAAGGGAAAATGGTATTAAGAGGGAGAATAGGGCCCCTTACAAACCAAAGTGATGACCTGTGTATGAGAGCGGCAAGGTCCTCAGTTAATATTTTGCCTCTGTTTTTACCACAAAGACATGAAGACTAAGGAACTTGGGAAAGACCAAGGACTGTATTACAGTTGAAGAAGTGCTGGATGGCCTAAAACATATGTAGAAAGGGGTCCTTTGGGGGCCCTTCTACCACCACAGCCAAACCAACTTTATTTGATCATCCACTATAATTTATTTGCCCTCATTACATCTTTATCCTTCTACACCTTTCTCGTTTTAGTTGCAGTCTAAATACCTCTTAAACATAGTAATTGCATCCAATTTCTACCACTTCTGCTTAAAACTGTTCTCTTCTTTAAAACTCCTTCCTCTCATCTCAGACTCATGTTCCCTTGTTTTGATACCGCTACCATGGGAAAAAGATTGACTATTGTATCTATGCCTATAATAATCTTATATACTTCTATTTGGTCGCCCTTTAGCTTCCTTCACTTCAAGGAAAAGAAGAGTCGATCCAATCTTTCTCCATAACCAAAGTCCTCCAATCCAGGAAACATCATAAGTCTCCTCCGCACTCTTTGACACGAACACACTCTTCCTCTGGTGTGACAACCAGAAGTTTACGCGGTACTTCACTGCTGACCCAAACTTTTACAGGCATTCTCAGTCGGAAATAATTTTTACAGATTAAGTTGGATATTAAACTGAATTACTTCAAGTGAATTACTTCAACCATTGAAGTGCTGAATGCAGCTAAAAACTAATTAATCACATTATTAATATTGTCAATGGTAATTAGGCCAGTGAAGCTTCTGAAGCAAACAAATAAACATAATTGGTCACAATGTTGAAAACTTGGGGAGACCTATTTGGTCATAGATGAGATTTAGCTAAATCTATGCAAAATCCATCGGGTGGCGCCACCGTAGTGGCTGCCTCGCCCGCAGTCCTTTCACCCTTTTGTTATTTTTAATATGTCTAAATGTATGTTTTAAATATTTCTTAGTATGTCTTATGTGGGAGGGTGAATAGGGGGAAACCGTTTTTCAGTCAGTTACTTGGACGGAGATGCGTCTTTTCTCCATGGTACATCTTCGCCCCCCCTCGCAGCCTACCAACTGGATTGGCACGGCCTTTCCTTTCCGGCCAGAGCTTCAGCTGCGCAGCGCTGAATTATCTTCGCGGAGCGGGGCAATTCCTAGCCGGGGATCGCTTGTGTTTGAGCCTCGGAGTGTTGGGCCTGCTGACTTTAACACCGTGGAGCTGTGGTTTGCGGAGCTTCTAGCTGTGGGCAGCGCTGACTTTAATATCGCGGAGGAAGGCGATCCCTTGTCAGGGATCGCCAGTGTTGGAGCTCCGTCCAGCTCGGCCTGTGGACTTCAGAAGCCGGGGTCTCCGGTAAGAAGCGGCCGATTCGGAAACTCCATGCCGCGAGTGTGTTCCGATCCATTCCAACGCCGGAGTTTTGATCATCCCGGTAAGAGGGCCTGTACATCGGGCCGTCCATAGCAGCGACTGCGGAGGGTTCAAAGGCCCCGACCACGGGTGAACAAAGAGGAAGATGACTGAACTTTATTGCCTTCCATCACAGTGGGAAACGTTGATTCCGCTGTGGTGGATGTTTATGTTAAACTCTATCGTGTAATGTGTTATTTTTATTTGTATGGCAACTCAAATATCACTGTACCAATTGGTGCAGGTGACAATAAATGTGAACTTGAACTTGAAATCTTTCACTCCATCCTATCCCCCCTGGTCCAATTTTTCCCAACCTATGTCCAAGATGCCTCACATGCCCTTCATCTCTTTAATGCCTTCTGTGTTCCGAGCCCCCATTCCCTCAACTTTAATATGGATGTTCAGTCACTCTACACCTCCATCCCCCACCAGGAAGGCCTTATAGTCCTCCGTTTCTTCTTGACCGCAGAACCATCCAATTTCCCTCTACTAACACTCTACACTGCCTAGCGGATCTGGTCTTCACCCTTGACAACTTCTCCACGACTCTTCCCACTTCCTTCAAGTCCAAGGCGCAGCTGGGGGCAACCACATGGGCCCCAGCTATGACTGCCTCTTAGTAGGATACGTTGAACAATCCCTGTTCCAGGTGTACGCTGGCCCCATCCCCAAACTCTATCTCTTTTACATTGAAGACTGCATCTGTGCGACCTCCTGCACCCATGCAGAACTCGTGGACGTCATCAACCTCACCACCAATTTCCATCCTGCACCCAAATTGGACTAGCCACACTGGACCATCTCCGACACCTCCCTCCCCTTTCTTGATCTCACAGTCTCCATCACAAGAATAGACTATTGACTGATGTCTATTACAAACCCACTGACACCCACACTATCTTGACAACACTTCTTCCCACCCTGCTTCCTGTAAAGACTCTATCCCCTACTCCCAATTCCTCCGTCTACGCCACATCTGCGCCCAAGATGAGGTGTTCCATACTAGGACATCAGAGATGTCCTCATCCTTTAGGGAACAGGGGCTTCCCTCTCTCATCGTAGATGAGGCCCTCACTCTTGTCTCCTCGGTACCCCGCAGCTCCGCCCTTGCCCCCTCCCCCTAGTTGTAACAGAGACCGAGTCCTCCTAGTCCTTACCTTTCACCCCATCAGTCGTCGCATACAACAAATAATCCTCTGAAATTTTTGCCGCGGAATCCCACCACTAGCCACATCTTCCCATCTCCACCGCTTTCCGCATTCCACAGAGACCGTTCCCTCTGCACGTCCCTGGTTAACTCATGCCTTCCCTCCCAAACCACCCCCTCCCCAGGTACCTTCCCCTGGAAGCGCAGAAGATGCAACACTTGTCCCTATACCTCCTCCCTCGACCCTGTCCTTTTAGATTTGGCAGAGTTTCATTTGCACCTCCTCCAACCTCATCTCCTGCATCCATTGTTCAAGATTTAAACACTTATACATCAGCATTACCAAACGTAGCCTGGGTAATCGTTTTGCTGAACACCTTTGCTCAGTCTGCCTGAACCTACCTGATCTACTGGTTGCTAAACATTTTTCCCATTCCCACACAGACCTTTCTCCATTGGCAGAGTGAGGCTAAACACAATTTGGAGGAACAGCATCTCATATTTCACTTGGGCAGCAGTGGTATGAATATTGATTATCTAATTTCAAGTAACCCCGGCATTCCCTCGCTCTCCATCCCTCCCCTCCCAAGTCGCACCAGCTTCTCTTTTTCAGCCAACAAACTACTACTAACAAATGCCTGTTTCTTTGATCATCATTACTTTTTTGCATATCTTTCATTCATTGTTCTTTATCTCTCTACATCTATATCTCTCGTTTCCCTTATGCCGAACAAGTCTGAAGAAGGGTCCCGAACCCGAAACGTCACCCATTCCTTCTCTCCAGAGATGCTGCCTGTCCCGCTGAGTTACTCCAGCTTTTTTTGTCTATCTTTGGTCGTATATGAGTTTTGTGAGGCAAAAAATGTATTCTTTTGGGATTCTAATGTAGTAAAGTTTAAGATTGTTTTTTTTTTTTAAATGAATAGAACCCCAGTTTGTGCAACAACGAGGAACTACAGATGCTGGTTTACAAAAAAAGACAAAATGCTGGAGTAACTCAGCATTCCTGGAGACCATGGATAGATGGAACAGAGAACCTATCCATGTTCTCCAACAATGCTGCCTGGTCCGCTGAGTTACTCCTGCACTCTGTGCCCAGTTTGTGTAATCTCTCCTCAATCCTTTGAGAGCAGACAATAGCATACTCCCTTCTCGGTCAATATACTTTTCCTAAGATTATGTGCTGAGGTGTGGTCTAACTAGGGCTTTCCAATTGATCATTGGAGGTTCCTCCATGTAGTCCCTTCCTTAAGATGAAAAGTTCAACATTCCAATTGCTTTTCTGATCATTTTGGAATCTGTCCAATCATTTTAACGATGTATAGTTCCTGTACTGCTTCAAACTTCATCCTTCATTCTTTTTAGGTCGAAAGAGGATGAGCTCTTACTGTCTCAATTTAAATGCATTTGTCATTGATGTATCTAATGATTTAATCTTGTAATATGTCATTAAATTTCAGGTTTTTAATCCACACATAGGTCTGCCTTTCTGTGGGTCAAGTTTATAAATACCAGGATTCGTTTCAGCTCCAGTGGTGGTCCTTGAAGAACACATCATAACCATTCTATCTATTTTGAACACTTAATTAAACGATAATATTATGATTGCTGTTAGATAAATATTCATGAAGTGCTAGGACGCTGAGTAAATCTAACACATTAACCAGCTCATTACCAAGTATAACATGGGCTTGTCCCCATGTTGATTCTTAAAAGGTACTGTGCAAAAACCACCATCCCGAATAGCAGATATTTATACAATTTCTGGCATGTCACATTCAAAATGTTACTCAAATTTCACTGTACCTTAATTAGTACATGTGACAATTAAATTGAATCTTGAATCTTCAAAATGAAATAGTTTCTCAGTAATATTTTCCTGCCAAGATTATGTTTCCTCAGTTTCTCTATTTATGCATTGTGCCACTTCACAGCCAATGCAAAAGTCTTGTACACAATTTCTGCCAGTTTCAAATCCTTCCCATTTCTTTATTTCTGTCTTTAAAGGTAAAGCACTTAGCCTTCTTCAAAAGGTCGTGTTTCCTTATATATCCTATTATTGATTATTCAACTTTAATGATTAAAGCATATTTGTCTCCAACATTTTGGATTAAATTGCATTTATTTAAATGCTAGAAGTCTAATAGGCAAGGCAGATGAGCTCAGGGCATGGGCGGGTACATGCAACTGGCATGTTATAGCTATTACAGAAACCTGGCTGAGGGAGGAACAGGACTAGCAGCCTAATGTTCCAGGATGCAGGTGCTGCAGGTGAAATAGGGGAGGGAGTAAGAGGCGGTGGAGTTGCTTTATTGATTAAGATGAATATCACAGCAGTAGTTCGGGATGACATTACTGAAGGATCGTCTAGAGAGGCCACATAGGAGAAGCTGGGCAAGAAAAAGAGGATGATTACTTTATCTGGAATGTACTAGAAGCCCCCAAGTTATTAACTGTAATTAGAGGAACGATTTGTGGGAGACTGCAGACAGCTGCAGGGCTAACAGGGTTGGCATCGGTGATTTTTACTTTCCAAATATAGATTGGGACAACAATAGTGTCACAGGGCGGAATTTGTCAAATGTGTTCGAGGAAAGTTTTCTCAGGCAATATGTAGAGGGCCCTACATGGGAGAGGACAAAGCTGAACTGCTTTTAGGCAATTGGACAGAGTAAGTGATTGAAGTGTCAGTGGACCAGAGTTTTGCGATCAGTTCAATTAGCTTTAAAATAGTTATGGGTAAAGACAAAGGTGAAACACAAGTTCAAGTTCCGTATTGGGGCAAGGACAACTTTGATGGTCTTAGACAGGAACTCGCTAAATTTAATTGGGGTAGTTTGTGGGCAAAAGGATGTCCATCAAGCGGGAAGCCTTTAAAGGTTAGACAGTGAGAGTTGCAAGGTCCACATATTCCTGTTAGAGTGAAGGGCCAGGCAAATGGGAGTAGGGAATCCCAGATGACAAAATAAATTGGGGTTCAGGTCAAGAAAAAGCAGGCATATGTCAGATATAGGCAGATGATAATGTTTATCCCAGGTGGAATGTAGGGATTAAGGAACTAGTGAGGAAATCAGGAAGGCAAAAGGGAGGGGGGGGGGGGGCATGAATACTTACCAAATATAAACTGGGACTATCATAGTGTCACAGGGTCCAATTTGTGAATTTGAAAATAGATAAGATTAAGAGAATCCAAAGAGATTGTGTAAGTACATTGTGGAAAAGGGAACCTACAAAGAGAATAGGGCTTCTCAGAAATGGGACTGATCATCTGTGTGTAGAGTCACAGGAGATGGGCAAGGTAATGGACATGATGGACCAGCTACAGAAATGGGTAGAGAAATGGCAGTTGGAGTTTTAACCAAGCAAGTGTGAGGTTTCTCATTTTAGGAGGTTCATTGTAACGTGAGAACGAATGGTAAGACCGTTATCAGCACTGTTGTACACAGGGATCTTGAGGTTTATGTCCACAGCTCCCAAGAAGTGGCAACACAAGTAGATAGAGAAATAAAGAAAGTCCACAGTATGATTGCCTTCATTGGTCAGGAAATGGAGTATAGGAGTCAGAAACTCAAGTTGCAACTTTACACAACTTTGGTTTGTTTGCATTTGGAGTATTTGACGGAGTTCTGATCGCTCCATTACAGGAAGGATGTGAAGGCTTTGGAGAAGGTGCAGATCATGTTTATACCCAGGATTACATGGTATTAACTATAAGAAGACAAACTTGGATTGTTTTCACAGGAGCATCGGAAGCTGAGAGGAGACCCAATATAAGTATATAAAATTATGAAAGTTATAGATAGATAGACTGTCAGAAGCTTTTTCCCCACAGAGTGAGAATGTCAGACTAAATGGCCTAGTTTTATGATGAGCGAGGCAAAGTTAAAGGAGATGTGTGGGGCAATATTTGTTTTTTATTACACAGAGTAGTGGATACCTGGAACATGTTTCCAGGGGTGGTAGTTAAGGCAGATCTGATAGTGGCATTCAAGAGGTTTTTCGATAAACACATGGATATACAGGGAATGGAGGGATATAGATCACATGCAGACAGAGCGTCACAACAGCTGGGAAGGCAGATGAAGGCTGCAGCAGAATAGGGTCTCCGGTCGTCTTGGACTCCATGCCCCTGGATCTTGACCCAGATCTGTCAAGGGCCGTGGGATGGCAGTCTGTGCTCCAGTCTCCCCACATTAAAACAAAGTTACGCACAGGTGTCCTCCATTTAGGGAATAACACCCTGGAGACACCCATGGTCAGCCATGACCGAGGGGGGCCTAAGAAGAACAGATGAGTTTAACTTGGCATCAATGTACAGACATTGTGGATGAAGAGCCTGTTCCTATACTGTCCCATTTCGCAGTTGCCGGATTATGGGTTAGGGCTGCAAATTCTGGCAGTGGGAGCTATTTGGCTGTCTGGGAAGACTTCTCTTGCCTTTCGAGCTGCCAGACATTCTTGCTCTTCCACTCATACAGAGGACTTTGAGTTTGCAACAGACTGGGAAGAAGATCAGCCGGTAAAGGAAGACTTTACCAGCTGTGAGCGAGTTAACTCTTCATGGGAGCATCAAAGCTCTAGTCGGGGAATTGGGTTGTTCACATCTCTTATTATACCAGAGCAGCAAATGGAATAAGCGAGTTAAAAATAACTTACCAGGATCGCATCTCTTTATATGCTGTGATAATGACCCAGTGTAGGACGGTGTCATTTAGCTCTCCATTCTCTAAGATCATATCTGTAGTGCTAAATGGGTTTTTATTGCATTATATCTTGGTTCAAGATCAGCTTCTTCCGATCAACAATCAGACTCTTGAACCACTCTGCACAACTCTACCTCGGCACCAAACTACCATGTACTTTTCAAAACTACGGTTGTACAATGTACTTTGACTTGCACTATCATTGTCTAGTTTACTAGAATAACTGATAATTTAATGTATATTTATTTGTTATTGGGTTTAATGATAAGCTTGTAAAACCGTAGCAAGTAAGACTTTGATTGTTCCGGTCCCTGTGCAGATAAAATTAAACACTCTTGACTTGACTTTTAACAGCTGGAACATTATCGTGTATCACGATACACTAAGGTAAACGCACGGGCCACTACGTTCTTACAACGAGTTAAAATGTTTCAATTCTTAACCACAAGAGTAAATTTGACTCGTGGAAACTTTAAACATGTTTGATTTTTTTCAAGAGTTGACAAGTTTCATGGGTACCTGCCGTTAGCGCCACGAGTCTCTAAGTTGCGTCCACGAGTTCCGTACGTTAATCGTACGTTATTACCACGAGTTTTAACTCGGGGTACCTCTTGTGTCAACTCGCAACGTGAGACAGCCTTTTCACAGTATTAAATCAGATGTAGTTGATCTACAAATCCCTCAATTTACAATGCCAAGATATTCAAAGTTGTGAGTCTTGCCTTGCACTTCGAAGGATGGACAATCTTTTTTTTTTAAACTTTACATAGGCAGCAAAGCAAACAACAGAACCTATATACCACAGCACTTAGTAAATCATGAAACAAAGAATCAACATTTTATGAAAGGGAAACTTCGGTAAAATCCCAGTTGCTTTTTTTTTTTTTTTAAAGGTTGTAACCAGCAGGACAGAAAGAAGAAACAAGTGGAATTTGTGCATTCTCCACAAATGAACACAGCGGAAAAATTAATTGTCACTGCACCTTTGAAAAAGGAAATTGTATCCGAGAACTCAACAGTAATGAATAATACTTTTCTCTTGATATACCAGACAAAAACAAAGATCAGGCTTACTTCAACTATTAGTACGGTTTACATCGTCCCGAGATTAGTGTCAGTCGTTTATTGATAACATTTCGGGTATGGCTGTGGATTTAAGCTTTACTCAAGAGATACAAGCATTAAAACTAGCAAGCAAGTAAGAGCGCTGACATCCTGGTCAAAATGTTATGCAATACCTCGAATGCCCTGTCAGGTGGACACAAAAGATATGGCACTATTCCAAAGGCAAGGTGCTCACCAGTGTTCACAGCCAACTATTGGTCATAACATTTCTTCCAACCTGACCCTCAATGCTGTTGTCCCTCAGAGGGGTGTGCTCAGTCCAGTGTTCTACTCCCTGTACACCTATGACTGTCTGGCAAAGTGCAAAGGCAACTGATCTGTGAGTTTGCCAATTATACTGCTATTGTGGACCAGATCAACAATGAGATAAAGTGCAAGGAGGAAGCATGAACTTTTTGACATGGTGCCAGGACAACAATCTAGCCTTTAACATCAGCAATACTAAAGAGTTGTTAGTTGACCCAAGGAAACAAGGAGGTGAACACAACTGTTTCCTCATCAACAAATAGAGAAGATCGACAGCTACACGTTTCTAGGCATCCACATCATCCTCGACAACCTAAACTGGTCCCATTACACTGATGTGGTGATCAAGAAAGCCTATCAGTCTATGTATTTTCTTAGGCGTCTCGGAAGATTTGCCATGCCCAAGAGGATTCTCTTGACTTCTACAGGTGTGCATTGTAGCCTTGTATGGCAACTGCCCTGCTCTTGACCGTCTGAACATGCAGATAGTGTGAACACAGTTCAGTTCATCACTTCTTTCCATCCAGTCCATCTTCACATCATACACATGATGAATATTCTCAGACACCTCAGAAAATATATATGCCAATGCACTTTCTTGATCATCACATCAATATAATGGGACCATTGGGTTGCTGGTGAAATGGTTGCCGAGGAACTTGAAACTGTCAACCATTTCAAAACCAGCCCCATCTTTAAGAACAGGATTGTGTTTACCCCTGCAGTTCCATGGGTCAACAACCAACTCTTTCATCTTGGTGACATTACGGGCCAGATCGTTCTAACACCATAATACAAGGTGTCAAGGTTTCTTGTACTCTGTCTCATTATTACTGATCCGGTTGATAAGAGCTGTTATTGGCAAGGTGACACTCTACTTGGCCATACAGTCATGGGTGTACATATAATAGAGCAGGAAACTGAGCAAACAACTCGGTGGAGCATCCGTTTTAAGGGTCAGAGTTGTGGAAATGTTATGAGCATTTCTAACTGAATGAGGTCTGTCGGTCAGGAAGTAATGTGAATGTTTCTAAAGCATCTTGATGTCAATAAATTAAATCATACAGCAGACTATTAATGAATATTCAAGAGACATGAAGAACAAACTGAAGACGGAGGTTAAATACACAGGAAAAAAATGTGACGGTTTGGCTCAAGTTTGTGTTTCAGTTCTTTGTCTTTTCTATAATTATTTCCAATTAGCAGCGTCCCTGCAGTATAAAAATATATCCAGACTATGCAACTGCCTTGCAAATCTTGAATGTGAGATTTTATTTCCCCATTTTTCATCAAAATAAGACAACAGCAATCTTAACACATGACCCTACTCAAAACCTAAACCCAAGTATCAGCTGAAATCAAATAATAATCACATTCCACATAAATTCTTCCACAATATGGCAAACCATCCACCAATTGCTACCTTCTCCGCTAAGACAAACAGTAAATCTATTAAGTCAATCTGAAGCATGTGAAATATGTACATACAACAATTATTTTTTTAAATATTCAGTCTCATTTATCCACAGCAAAATAAAACTTTTGATTTCAAATTTACCTTGTTTGCTCACTTGTCAGATGTTCCCTTGCACCCAAATGACATACTTCTACAACAAGCCTAACATCTGCTCTCAATCGTTTCCCCTTATATTCTGCTTGTGTATGAAGTATGGGTGTAGTATTTAAGAAAAATGTTTTTTGAATGTTTTACAATTAAATTAAGAAATCGAAACAATTTTGACAGTATTTGACATTACTCATTTGCCGCATTTAGAATATGGTTTAACAATGACATCCATTTCCTGCAAGAGTTAGTGCAGGGATCACATTGTGAAAGCATGTTATGCTAATGCATAATAAATAATGGCATATTTTAGCAACCGAACAAAAAGGACATTTTTAGTTTCCTTTTTTGCCAAATGCAAGCAGGTAAGCACAAAGATTAATCTCTGGGTCTTGGTTTGAACCACTATACATTTTATGAGCACCTTTAAAGCTGTACATTACTGTTATATTCCGGACGGCAGAATGAATAACAACTTACACGCAGGTTGCCTGGATCAAGAGAGAGAGTTTTATTACCCAACTTCCCTGCTTATATACAACACCAACTCATTAACATATACATGAATATGTATGAATACATTACACTGCTCTCCTTTTTTTAAGTATTACATCTAAGTACTCAGTTACAATTTTGTTGTTGTGATACTTGATTTAAACCAGTATTTATGAAATTTTAAATGATAAACATAATATATTTTACATATCTACACATTTTCGTTTTACTTATACAGTGAGTTACATAACTTACAAACCTGACTACTGGTTTACAGATCCTGCTTGATCGTTTAACAGTAACAGGTGTAAGAGGTTTAGGTATCGACTCAACTGTAGGCTTGTTTGGCTCTGTTTTAGTACTCTGACTTTGATCAGATGAATCTGTTTCTTTGTCTGTACTAACTGAACTTTATGTTTTAATCACAGTGGTCTCTTCCAACTCATTTTCTGATACAAACTCAGGAATGAAGACTTCATGCTCAGTTTTTGGTTCCTCTTTGGCTGGATCACTTGATCAACATGAACACTTTTGATCCTATCTCCAACCAACTCAGTATCTTTTTGTTTTACACACCAACTAATTTGCCAACATCCCATTTGTCGCGACTGGACATGTTGGGAGGACTGAGAACACAAACCTGCTCATCTGGCTTGAAGTTCCCCTCCTTTTTGTGGGAGTCAAAATGGCATTTTTGACAACTGTTTTTGCTCAACTCTCAAGGCCAAATTGGGTTGCACCAGTCTTAAGCGTATTATTAGCCATCTCTTCATCAACAGTTCTGCAGGCGAGTAACCTGTTGTTGTGTGGTTCTGTACTTCAGCAAGAAACTAGCCAAACGATGTTTCATGCTGAGCTTTGAACTACCCTGCAAAACCTGTTTCTTGAGAGCATCTTTGACAATTCTAACAGACTTTTCCGCCGCCCCGTTGGACGCTGGATGGTATGGGGGAACAAGTGTGTGTTTCACACCATTCAGATTCATGAACTCTTTGCTCCGTTCTGAACGAAACTGGGGCCAGTATCAGAAACAAGTTCTTCCGGTAAACCATGACAGGCAAAAATTGATCTCAACTCATCTATGGTACGCTCAGTAGTAGTGCTTGACCCCATATGCTTAACCTCAATCCATTTGGAGTGACTATCTACTAGTACCAGAAAGTGATCATTACCCTTTTCACAAAAATCTACATGAACTCTCTGAAAAGTTCTAATTGGCCATGACAAGGGTTGCAGTGGTGTTTTTGGTGGTTTACTCCGGCAATTTTGGCTACATTTGCTCACCAGTGACTCGATGTCACTGTCAATACCACGCCAATACACAAAACCTTTGGCAATTGACTTCATGCTTACTATGCCAGGATGTTCGGGATAAAGTTCATTCATAATTTTGTTTCTCAAAGACTCTGGTACAACCACTCTGTAACCCCACTTAATGCATCCCTGCTCACATGATAATTCATGGCGTCGATTATGGAAAGGAGTCAGCTCTGAGTTCAGAACTGAGTTCAATCCACTATCAATTTCAGTCCAACCGTTCAATGTCTGTTCATAGACCCACTTCAGCACAGTGTCTTTCTCTGTTTCTGCTGCAATTTCTGTTGCAGTCACTGGAAAGTCTTCATCTACAACTTGCAGTGTGTGTAGATTGAGTTCTCACTTCCCACATCAGAGTTCTCATGGGGCAACCGGGACAACCCATCTGCAACTGTGTTGCACTTGGAGCTTCTGTACTCAACCTTGTAGTCATACTGGGACAGCAAAATTGCCCAGTGCTGCAATCGTGATGTCGGCATGGAAGGTTTAGCTGTCTTGGGACCAAGTATTTCTAGTGGTGGTTTGTGATCAGTCACTAAGGTGAATAGTCTGCCGAGAAGAAACTGGTGGAATTTCTTGATTCCGAACACGATGCTGAGTGCTTCCTTGTCTATCTGTGCATAGTTGCGTTCACTCAGTGATAAGGTGCAGGATGCAAAAGCAATAGGCTTTTCCTGTCCGTCATTCATTACGTGGGAGATCACTGCACCTACACCATAACTCGAAGCATCACAAGCAAGTTTCATCTCGCGTGTCATGTCGTAGTGGTCGTGGTTCTTTGTGTGTTTTGTGTGGGGGGTGGTGTGGGGGGGTGAGGGGAAACCGCTTCGGTCGCCTCCTCCACGGAGAGGCGACTTTTTCCAGTTCGCCTCCCCCGTGGCCTAACAACGAGGATCGGCGTGGCCTTTCCCGGAGACGCGCCTGGGGCTTCAGCGGCGGGCGCAGCGTGGACTCTCGTCGTGGAGCGGGTGAGCCCTCGCTGGAGGGGAGCGCTCCGTTTCGCTGGCCCGAGGCAGCCGGCAGCCTGAAGCCGCGGCCTGCACAGCTCCAGCTGGCGCGGCGTCTGCAGCCCGGGATCCCTCGTGGGGGACCCGGGGGAAGAAGGAGCTTCCACCGCCGGCCCGCGGCCAACTTCTACCGGGGGTCCGGCATGGACTTACCATCACCCCTGGAGGGGAGCTTCGACCGCCGACCCTGCAGTCTGCGGTGCTTCTGGCAGCGGCGCGGTGGGGACTTTACATCTTCGACCGCCGGCCTGCGGCCTACACCATCCTGAAGCCGCGGTCTCCGGTGGGGAAGAGCCAACTATGGACTGGCTCTGGACTCTGGTCCCGACTAAGGGGGGAAATGGAGGAGGACTGTCCAATTTTTGTGCCTTCCACCACAGTGATGAATGCTGTGGTGGACGTTTGTGTTAAATTTTTATTGTGTAATGTGTGTTCTTTCTCACTGTATCGCTGCTGACATATTCATTTCACTTGCACTTTATGTGCAATGTGACAAATAAACCCGTATTCTATTGTATTGTATTGAACAAGGAGTTTGTCACTTGTCAAGTTTTCCTTGCGGATGTCATATGCACGTTGCTGTTCCTTTCCCCACATCCATTTCACATCTTTTTGTAGCAGATGAAGTAGTGGCTTTAGCACAGTTGTTAAATCTGGATGAATCACACATAGAACTGCACCATCCCAAGGAATGATCGTAGCTCTGACACATTATTGGTTTTGGAGCATTCACTATTGGTTCAACTTTCGCCTTCACAGGGCGAAGTCCGTTGGAATCTACTTTGAGTCCAAAGTAGACCACCTCTGACTGCGCAAATACACATTTACTTTGTCGCAGTTTGACATTGTGGCAGTTCAGTCGTGTGAGAACTTACTCAAGGATTTCCAGATGTTCTACCACACCCTCTGTGAATATCAGTAGGTCATCCTGGTTGCAGACACAATGCGCAATGCCTTGTAACATTTTGTCCATGGCAGACTGGAACATTTTCGGGGAGAATTTCACACCATAGGGCAGCTTTGCATATGAATACAAGCCCTTATGTGTGTTGATATTCAAGTACTGCTGACTTTCCTTGTCAACATTGCGTTCCAATGTCATCATCCCGATGCCAAATTATAGTAAGGTAACGTGCTTTAGTAACTACCGTCCTGTGGCTCTGACATCCACCACCATGAAGTGCTTCGAGAGACTGGTCATGGCACACATTAATTTCAGCCTCCCTGTGGGCCTTGATCCATTGCAGTTGATCCTAGGAGAATGGGGTTAGGAGGGAGATCAGCCATGATTGAATGGTGTACATTTGATGGGCAGAATGACCTAATTCTACTCCTATTCCTTATGATCTTATGAACTGGTGAGAATCTAGAGCATTTTCTCTTTAATAATGAAAATTGTATTATTATCTGGAATAGAGTCAAGACCTGAAGTGCTGAACATTTTTACATAATAAAATAATGGACAAGAGCTATTATGATAACATGGAAAGTGAAGTCAACAGGATAAACTGGAGAACTTGAATACAACAACACATTTACCTCTCACGAATCAATCACAACAGGAACTAACAATAATTAAAACTTAGTACATGCAGTAAAACAACAACTACGAACACATCTAAGGTAGACACAAAAGGCTGGAGTAACTCAGCATCTCTGGAGAGAACGAATGGGTGATGTTTCGGGTCGAGACCCTTCTTCAGACCCGACCTGAAACGTCACCCGTTCATTCTTTCCAGAGATGCTGCCTGGCCCACAGAGTTACTCCGGCATTTTGTGTCTACCTTCGATTTAAAGCAGCATCTGCAGTTCTTTCCCACAAACACATCTATGCAGACAACTAACTAATACATTTATACAGCAAACATTAATAAATCAATAAAATACATAAAATGGAGTAACTCAGTAGGACAGGAAACCCGAGTTACTCCACTTTGCGCCGTTTTTTTAGTAAGCATCATTTGTAATTCCCTGTATCACATTAATAAATCAATACTTTACAGCTATGGGGACAAAATTAATAAAGTTAGAGTCAAAAACTAAACACATTTAATTGTGGCAGCAATGCACCTGGCATCTCGCACTCATCTGCCTTAAACTCCATTAGCCATTCCTCAGCCCATTTGCCCAACTGATCAAGATCTTGCTACAATTCTTGATAACCATCTTCACTATATATACCATCTAATTTTGTGCCATCTGCAAACTTACATTCTCACTTAAATTGTAATATAAACCACAAATTGCAATGGGCCCAGCACCAATCCCAGAAGCACACCACTAATCACAGGCCTCCAGTCTGAAAAACAACCATTAAATCCGAGAATCAAGTCAACCCAGATTGAGTTGCTAGATATCTAAGAATGTGAAAATTTGAAAATTATTTGGTGTCAAGGATTGCCTACAAGAAGTAGTCAACCAAGACATGAGAGAAAGGCAACTACTTACCTTGCATTAACCAGCAATTGCTAAGGCTCAATGTCTATTAAAACTGATTCATCACAATCTTTATGTTACAACAGATTTTCAATCAAAGTTTGTTTCCACATATTACATTCTCAATCATGGTATTTCAGCACAGAAGTCCATTCAGTCCATTAAATCAATACTGGCTTCCAGCCAAGCAATCCATCAGTCCGATCACTTATTTTCCTGGACCACATTCTCCCTCACAAGGCCACACAGTACCCCATACCCCTGATTCTCCTGTACACACTTGTAATCAGGGGTAACTTAGTGACTAATTAACTTTTCTACGTGTCTTTAAGCTGTGATTGGGACTGGGGAAAACAAAAAACTCAAGGAGAACGTCTAAAATACATTCGGTTAACATCTAAAATCAGTATTGAGCCCGGGTCACTTCAATTGTAAGATACTAACACTAATGCGGCTTTTTCACGGGGCGACTTGACGCAAGATGTAACCAGAGTGAAGTGGTCGTGGTCTAGCACGATATCACACGATATAACGGGGGGTAGATAAAGAGTTCCCACGGTACTCGGCATTTCTGTTATTTGTGCGAGTGACTTGTCCGTCTCCCGAGCTTTCCCGTTAAATCTTGAATGAACATTGTGAAGTGTTGTTAAATCATCACATGGCACAAATGGTGTCACTTTTTTTTCACACACTATAAATATCCTCCCTTGGTTGAATTGGCTCATTTGGAGACATGTTTTACTGTGTATGTGGGAGACACAGATGGACTGAGCACAGTACCTCGGTCTTACTGTGTGTGGGAGAGGGGGAGAAAGAGACGTACACTCACAGAGGCAGAGTCTCTCAGCCTGTGTAAGAGGGAGGGAGGGAGAGAGAGAGAGAGAGAGAGAGGCACACACAAGGTGGATGTGAAATCTCACCTGCCTGTTTCAGTGACAGACACCCGCCGCCAGTAATTGAAGACTGTAAAACTGGGACCCTGGTTCTGGACTCCCCCAACATCGGGAACATTCTTCCTGCATCTAGCCTGTCCAATCCCGTAGATACTGATTAGACCGGTATCTATTTATTTACTTTATTGATGATTTCAATTAAATATTGGGAACATCAGGCCGCAAACGTTATTTCTTGAGTGTTAGTGCTGGACTTTGACGCGACCTTCCTAGTTAGCCGGCGCCTGAGACTGAGCCAAGCAATGTCCAGACCTGACTTCAACACAAAGTGATGGAGGAACTCAAAGGGTCAGGCTCGTCCAACGCTCTGTGTTTTGCTCGTGATTCCTGCATCTGCAGTTCCTCGTGTCTACAGACCAGAGTTGCCACTTGATTCCGAGATGACCATCACAGAGCATACGGAAGATAGACACGAAATGCTGGAGTAACACAGCGGGACGGGCAGCATCTCTGGAGAGAAGGAATGTGTGACGTTTCGGTTCGAGACCCTTCTTCAGAGTCTCGTCCCGAAACGTCACCTAATCCTTTTATCCAGATGCTGCCCGTCCAGTATTTTATGTCTGTCTCCAGTATTACTGTGTCTATCATCGGCGCAAACCAACATCTACAGTTCTTCCCGACACATTAGAGGATACCGTCTCGCCATCGATCGGATTACCCGCTTCATTTCCATAACGTTGCCACCTCTCTTTACTTTGCTTACTGAAGCCTGATCCTTGTCACACTCAGTGCTCTATCGCCCAGCCTCTCATCTTTCAATCGGGTTCGGCCAGGAAGGAACTGCAGATGCTGGATTAAAACAAAGATAGACACAACATGTAGCTCAGCGGGACAAGCAGCATATCAGAAGGGTCTCGACCCGAAATGTCACCCATTCCTTCTCCCCAGAAATGCTGCCTGCCGTCGAGTTACTCCAGCATTCTCTTTAAACCGGCATCTGCTGTTCCTTCTGACACATGCACAAGAAATAGGCTACTTTTCGGGCCGAAACGTTGCCTATTTCCTTCGTTCCATAGATGCTGCTGCACCCGCTGAGTTTCTCCAGCATTTGTGTGTGTGGGTGGGAGTTGGGGGGGTGGGGGGGGGGGGATTCGAATCGGAACCCTTCTTCAGACATCCTAATCGGAATTGAGTCTGAAGATATGTCTCGTCCCGAAACATCACCTATTTTTCTCCAGAGATGCTGCTTGATTCGCTGAGTTACTCCAGCTTTTTGTGTGCTTCTGTCGATTTAAACCAGGATGTGCAGTTCACTCCTTACACGGGTCTCTGGAGAACATTGATTGGTAGCGTTCCGGACCCTGCTTCGGAAAGGCATCGATCGCTAGTTGGCGAGGACTCCGAGCTGTATCTCTCAAAGAAGTACATGTGAAAAGTTTCTCACGGACCCTAAAAATGCGGGACCTTTCAGTAAAGTCCCTTTTAAAGATTCTTGAATCTCATTAACATAACTCATGAATAAGTTGATGTCCATATGCGGATGCAAATGTTTATTTTTTAAATTCAATCCCACAGAAGACAATTTTTACTCACCTTCTGTCCCCTCTGTCCAGCTTCCGGGTTCACCGTTCGCAGGAGTTCCCACGGTAACCGCAAGAGTTATTACGGATATCGCACTGGCCACTACGTTCATATAATGTTGCAATACTCAACCACAAGTGTACAAGTCACTCTTGGAGAAATTCAAACTTTCTTGAATTTTCTCCCGAGTCACCAAGTTACACGATTACCTGCCGTTAGCGCCACGGTGGTCCACGAATGCCGTACTGTTATCGCACGAGGTTCCCACGATGTTAAACTCTGGTTAACTCTTGCGTAAAGTCGCCCCGTGAAAAAGCCCCATAACTGCTGGAGCACTGAGCTGCCCATGCAAATTTAATTTTCACAAACATCATTGCACATTGTAGTTTGCACAATATCAGGGAAGATTCCTCATCAATCAGGAAACCCAAAGCAGTGGGCTGCACTATAATCAAAAAGACGAAGAGACCATAAACTCAGCTGCAGGCACCCATGTTAAAACCAATGAACACCTACAGCAGAAGGCAGGCAGGCAGGCAAGTGAATAAGTCTTGGTGATCAACAGAATCAGTCAGCAAAGCAATGAGAAAATATTGATTTTTTTAGGGCAGGCATTACAAACAGGAAACCACCACTTGTTCATACAGTTGTTTTTGTTGTGCACTGTATATGTTTTGTTTAAATAGTAAATAGATCTCCAGAAATTCACAAGAGGAAATTCCTCATCATCTCGGTACAGGTTGAACCGCACCCTCGGATCCTGAGCCTTTCTGGAATATCTGTTTTTCCGGACAAACAGAGGTCACGTGATAATGAAACAATATCCCCCTGGCCAGCTAAAAAATACCCCTCCCGTGTCTCCAAAGCATCCTGGAGAGCCGGAAACTTAAATAAAACTAAATATACTAAAGATGGTCGAACACCACCTCCCCGGCATTTAGAAACACAAGGTGTTTCCAACCACGCAGTCCGGTGACACAGCTATTGTTGGGGCTCGCGTTGTAGCTACTGGGGATAGTGCTTTCTCACTGTGGGGGTCCCTCCCCTCTAACCTGCTGCTGTTTCTTGTTGACAGCAGTGGCTTTGTCCGCTCTACACTAGACTCGGAGTCTTCTTCTCCGCCTCCTCCTTCCCTCCCCTCCTCCTCCTTCTCACCCCTCCCCTCAAGGCGCTGATGTACTCCAGCTTCGAAGCGACAGCAGGTGAGATGAGAGGGAGTCCCACAGTGACCGAGCCCAAATGGCAGCGGCTCAAAGAAAGCACTGTCCCCAAGGGCTACAACGTGAGCTGCAACCCAGCCGTGTTACCGGACCTGGCTGTGGTTCTACTTTGAGAGTCGAGATGGAGTCGGTAGCCGGAGCTGTAAGCAGCTGGGGATGGATCAGCAGGTCCGTCCACTATAGTGGAAATTGGTTATAAGTGGATCCATTAAAAATGTGGGTTTACTGAATTGCCTCAGTAAGACAGTTAGGACAGAAGATTGAGAGTTTATTTGAAATGGGATTTTGGGAAGCAGTCTTTTAAAGGTTGACCAGTCTATTAGAGAATGTTTAACAGGAAGTTCACAGTTCTAGAGAGCAAGAGGAATATTGAACAGAATGGTGAGAGGGGCTGTGCGGTGGTGCACGGGGGCCAGGCAGAGATGAAACATGAAAATCATAAACATTCAGCCAGCATAGATAAAATTAGACTAGGCCAAGGACAGACTTTGATGTTTAGAAGTAAACAAATCACTCTCTCTCGACGGAGGGACACCACCCAGAAGACAGCTCGCCTCTCACATTGCCATCTATGGCCGCTCTGGGAATTTCAACTGAGCTCTCATGATTTTGTCTGGATTATGGGGGGGGGGGGGGGGGGGGGGGGCATCCCATGGGTTCGGTGTTCAACGTGTACTAAATGGAAAATCCTTTATGTTGAGACTGTAGACACGGGTTCTAGATTTACTGCACCAGAATAAATAACTTCACAGCATCAACTTTGTCACTGTCCTTCAGAACCTTATGCTAATCAGTGTACAAAAGAGTGTCAGGAATGTTTAATTGTCATCCTACCAACGACAGTCTCACTGAAATGCTGCATTCCTGTGTACCTGTGATAATCTTTCAGCTGAAGAGAGACACAAAAAGCTGGAATAACTCAGTGGGACAGGCAGCATCTCTGGAGAGAAAGAATGGGTGACACTTCGGGTCGAGACCCTTCTTCAGACTGGTTAGGGAATAAGGGAAACGAGAGATATAGATGGTGATGTGGAGAGATAAATAACAATGAATGAGAGATATGCATAGAAAGTAACGATGATAAAGGAAACAGGCCATAGTAAGCTGTTTGTAGGGTGAAAATGTGAAGCTAGTGCGACTTGGGTGGGGGAGGGATAGAGATGGAATGCTTGGGGTGGCTGAAGTGAGAGAAATCAATATTCATACCACTGGGCTGTAAGCTGCCCAAGCAAAATATGAGATCCTGTCTTCCAATTTGCCTCACCTTGACAATGGAGGAGACCGAGGACAGAAAGGACTGTGTAGGAATGGGAAGGATAATTAAAGTAATCTTTCAGCCACTTGCTTAAATTGAGTCTACTACCCTAAAAATATTCAACGATTCTTCTGCCACCCTTTGAGGATGTGATTTCCAGAATTATGACTTTCATAATGCAAAATCCCCTACATATTCAACATTAAATGGGCAACCACATATTTATAAACAGACTCCATGGTTCTCCAACATGAGAAAACACTCTCTCCACGTCTATTCTACGAAGACTTCCTTAGGTTTTTATATGCTTCAATTATGACCCTTCTCACCTTCTGAGTCTTCCAAACGCTAGCAGACACAAGCTTTTCTTTAGAAGACAGCCTTAGAATGACAGATATTAGTCCAGTATACCCGTGTACAAAAGAACTGCAGATGCTGGTTTAAATCAAAGATAGACACAAAATACTGGAGGAACTCAGCGGGACAGGCAGCATCTCTGGAGAGAAGGAATGGGTGATGTTTCGGGTCAAGACCCTTCTTCAATCTGAAGAATTGGAAGGGACCCTGAAGATTGAACCCTTCTTCAATCTGAAATGTCACCCATTCCTTCTCTCCAGAGATGTTGCCTGTTCTGCTCAGTTAATCCAGCATTTTGTGCCTAGCCCAGTATACCTGCTCTGAACTGCTTTCTTAAATGAAACAAAGTGAACACAGTAGTCCAGATGTGGTCTCACCAATATCCTATTTAACTGAAATATAACCTCCCTACTTGTGTATTCCAATTCCCTTGCAATAAATAATAACAATATTAACTTTCTTAATTGCTTGATCTACTTGCATAGTAGCCTTCTGTGAATCATTCATTATATTAACTAGATCCCTCTGCAACTCAGAGCTCTGCAGACTCTCACTATTTGGATCATATGCTTCTTTATTTTTCCAGCCAAAATGGGCAACTTCACATTTTCCAACGTAGAACACAGAACAGTACAGCACAGAAACAGACCTTTGGCTCAATGTCAGTGCCAAACATGATGCCAAGTTAAACTAATCTTCTCTACCCACATGTGATCCACGTCCCTCTATTCCCTGCATACCATCTGCCAATAGAAAAGCCCCTTAAAAATCACCCCTGCGCCACCTTACAATTACCCATCATTGTGTAAAAACAACATGCCCTTTAAACTCTCCCTTCTAGTTTTTGACAATTCCACCCTGGGAAAAGGTTATGACCATCTACCCCCATCTATGCCTCTCATCATTTTATATACTCCATCAGATCTCCCCTCAAACTCCGACGCTCCAGAGAAAACAATCCAATTTGTCCATCCTGTCCTTGCAGCTAAAGCCCTATAATCCAAATAGCATTCCGATAAACCTGTTCTGTACCCTCTTCAAAGCAATGCGACCAAACCAAAGTCCTTTAAAGCAGCAACATGACCTCCTGACTCTTATACTCAAAGTCGAACCAATGAAGACAAGCATACTATGTGCTTTAATTACCTATCGACCTACTGTAGATTACCAAGTTCAGGGAGCTAGAGGCTTGGACCCCAAGATCACCCTGTACATAATTGCTGTTAAGGATGTATACTTGCCATTACATTTTTGATCTCCCAAAGTTTAACACCTCATTAACACACAATTAAATTCCATCTGCTATTTCTAACCTTTTCTGTAGCTGATTTATATCCCACTATATATTTTGACAGCCGCTCTCAATTCCAGCAAGCCCACCAATGCTGGTGTTGCCTACAAATTTACTAACAAACCCGTCTACAATAGCGTCCAAGTCTTTATATATAATTATACACAATTATACATAATAACGAAATATCACAGAGATTCCAGCACAGATCCCCGCAGACCTCCAATGGTCAGTGACCTCCAGCCAGAATAATATCCTTTCACCACAACCACCTTTGATGAGTAAGCCAGTTCTAAATCCAAACAAATTCTAAAGTCTTCTTGGATCCAATTCATCTTCTCTTTTGAATTGCCAGGAGGGACTTTATCAAATATCTTACTAGACATCAGTAGACAATATCCACTCCCCCACCCGCATCGATTACCTTCACAAACTCAACCACAGACAAAGCCATGCTGACTGTCTCTAATTAGCCCATTCTCTTTTAATTGAGTGTAAATCCTACCCCATAGAAACCTTTCCAATAGCTTCCCTATCACTGACGTGAGGCTCACTGACCTAAAATTTCCATTATCATCTTTATTTCCCTTTTTAAATAAAGGAACAAATAAGCTACTCTCCAGTCCTCCGGATGCTCATTTGTGGCAAGAGTTGATACAAAGATCTTCATCAAGGCCACAGCAATCTCCATTGTTGTCTCTCTCAATAACCTGGGAGAGATCCCATCAGGTCTTGGGGATTTATCCATCTTAATGCTCTTCAAGATCAAGATCCTTCTTGAACTCAAACTCCCCAAGCCTGTGTTCCCCACACTCTTCTCACCGTCCTCTCATGTCCCTCTGCCAGACACGATATTTCATTCTTCAGATCTTTGCCTTTCTTAATTCATCTGCAGCCTTGTGTCATCCTTATATACTTTCACTATTTAAATTTTTTAAATCTTTATGCCATCAGAAAATTCTATCATAATAACTGACAAAATGTTTTGTACTTTACTTACGAACTGCTTCAGGCAAAGGCCTTAAAACATAGTCATCTACAGTGCATTCAGAAAGTATTCAGACCCCCTCCCTGACCAAGGCCCTTCTTCCCAGATTACTCAGTTTGGCCGGGTGGCCAGCTCTATGAAAAGTCCTGGTGTTTCCAAAGTTCTTCCATTTAAGAATGGCGGAGACCACTGTGCTCTTCAGGACCTGCAATGCTGCAGAAATTGTTTTATACCCTTCCTTAGATCTGTCTTGACACAATCCTGTCTCGGAGGTCTACGGACAATGCCTTTGCCTTCATGGACAGGTGTGTGCCTTTCCAAATCATGTCAATCAATTTAATTTACCACTGGTGAACTCCAATCAAGTTGTAGGAACCTCTCATGGGTAATCAATGAAAACAGGATGAACCTAAGCTCAATTTTGAATGTCATAGCAAAACATATGTAAATGTGATATTTCAGTTATTTCTTTTTAATTACTTTGCAAACATTTCTAAACACCTGTTTTCACTTCTTCATTCTGGGGTATTGTGTGTAGATTGATGATTAAAAAAAAAGAATTTTAATATAAGGCTGTAACGTAACAAAATGTGGGAAAAGTGAAGCGGTCTGAAAACTTTCTGAATGCACTGTACATGTCTTTCTTGTTGGTCACAGGTAGTGCATAACCCAAGCGAAACCAGGTGGCATCTCAAGCAACAGCGAGGTATCATTTCCGGACAACATCTATGAGTTTTACACATGCTCGATAGGGTGAACACTGATGTGCCATCTCGGGACTCCATAGCCCCTGATGGTATTGCAATGGCAATCACAAGGATGCAATCAGAAGATCCTTCAGGAGGTTGAACCCTCGGAAAACACCTGGGCCTGTTAGTGTACCGTCACGTCCTGGACTCGAGGTATATGCTCAGCTGTGATCTTACTGAAAGGCGAAGTGGTCCAATGAGGATTTTGGTTTTTATGGTTCTTAAAATCGGTTGAACTGGCCCTCATTAACCACCTATACACCAATTCTCCTTCACAAGATTGTGAGAAAAATCAATTTATTAATAACAATAGACAAAGACAAATTAGCATTTGGAAAGTCAACATCAAAGTAATCTTCACAGTCTGTTCACTCTTTCTGTCCAGTATTTCACCATTTCAAATCTGCAACACAGTTGACCAATGTGTATAGGGAGGTTGCACGGCAGTCGGATCACGACCCATGACCCGTATTATTGCTACGCTACGCCAAATGGAGTGGACACGATGAACTGCAGGTAAGCACTCACCATTGCTTCCAGCGTAGCGGGCCCGTTAAAACCCGCCGAAAATGTCAATTTTGTGCTGTCAATAATTATGGAAATCGGGATAAGCGTGAGAGACATTTAGCCTACTTCAGAATTCCAAAAGTGAGGAGAAATGACAGTAGATAGATGCGAGAGCTGAAGGGACAACAACAGCCAAAATGCTTGGCGAACATTGGCCGTTTGTTCACTGCATTTCATCAACACTAAGGCATTATTTGTGTTTTTTCTTGATTCCTTTGGCATCTAAAAAGTTTCAGAAGTGATAAATCTGGCTGTAAAATTTTAAAATCGCCCATGGTTCTCAAGTGGGTTTTTACATACAAAAAGAAAACGCCTCTGAAGCAAAATTTACAGCCAGATTTATCACTTCTGAGACTTTTTAGATACCAAAGGAATCAAGAAAAAACACAAATAATGCCTTTCTGTTGATGAAATGCAGTGAGCAAACGCGATAATTTCCAATATTTTCAATTTCGATATCTGCACGGCCAATGTTCGCCAAGCACTTTAGCTGTTGTTGACCCTTCAGCTCTCGCTTCCCTTTACCTTCATTTCGCTTCACTTTTGGAATTCTGAGATTGGGTACATGTCTCTCACGCTTACCCCGACTTCCACAATTTTTTACAGCGCAAAAAATTAACATTTTGGCGTTTTTTTTTTTTTAACAGGTAGGAAAGTAGGCGTTTCGTGTATTAATAACATATACCAGAAGCTGCGATGTCCTCCAGATGGATTGAGCGGCTCCGTGCGTCAAGCTCTATGACCATGTGACCTTACGTGCAACCCCCCTATAACTGTAAGGGCTACATATATCTAAGATGTTGCAACACAAAAATGTAGTCAGCAGCAGATTACCTCAGGCAGAGGTTTCCTAATATGTTGGCTAGGGAGAGGTATGAGCCCAAGAGTGCTACATGGTTGCGAACTAATTAACTGACAGTGGAGGGGGGAGCGAGGGCAGGGACTTGGGAGATTTTTGTAAAGAGTTATCTAAAATAGGAGAATTCACAATTTAGTTGCGAATTGTGGAACTAGTTAACCAACCTTTAGTGAGGAAAGAGGTGGAGGGGGGTAGGGGATGGGAAACAGGGGAGAGCCAAGACAAGGGCAAGGGAGGTTTTCATAGGAGTTACCTAAAATTGGAGAATACCATTGGGTTGTAAACTACATAAGTGAACCAAGTGGTTAACTAGTTCCACCGTTCGCAATTAAGTATCGCTCTTGGGCTCACACCTGTCCCTGGCCAAAGTCAGCCTCCCAGGGATCCTCATTGCCCAAGGTTCTCTGTTGCCGACCCTGATTTGTCCTTTTTTTCCTTCGCTTCCAGTTTTTTTTCTTCCCACTCCAGCTAATTAGTCTGAAGAAGGGTCCCAACCCAAAATGTCACCTATCCATTTTCTCCAGAGATGCTGCCTGACCCGCTGAATTACTCCAGCATATATATCTTATCCCTCAGAATACACTCCAGTACCTTGCCAACCACTGGTCTAGGGCTCCCAGGCTTTTCGTTGCATCCCTTCTTAAGGAGAGGCATAACATTAACCACCCTCCAACCTTCAGTCCCTATCTCCTGCCCTCCCCTTTGCCCTCCTGATTTCCTTAAGTATGTTCCTGCATGGATACACGTGATCCCAGCTGCCTATACCTGTCCTACACTTCCTTTTTCCTGACCAGTGCCTCAATGCATACTGGGTATGTGTAACACTTTGTTTCCTGAAGTCGATCACTATCTCCTTTGTTCTGCTGACAATGAGAAAAAAATGTTGTCTTGACACCAGGTCATAAGGTTCTCAATGTCCTTCCTGTCCCCCGTCTCGTCATTATTTGATATCCGGCCCACAACGTGTTGTTCATAAATTGAATAGGATTTGTACTTGGCTGCACAGTCGTGGGTGTATAGTAAAGAAGGGGGTTGAGAATGCATCCTTGCGAGCTCGAGTGTTAGGGGATTATTGTAGAGGATGATTTGTCCTCTATCCTGATCGTGGTCTTTCGGTCATGAGGTCGAGGATCCAGTTGGAGAGATGAGTGCTGACTCCAAGTTTCACGTGTCTGGTAATGACTTTGGATAGGTCAATAGAAGTCCCACCTGCCCAAAATTGAACACTATAGTCTAAATGTGGCCTCACCTATGTCTTATACAACTGTAACATGACCTCCCAACTTTGATACTCAATATCTGACTGAAATATCTGACTGATGAAGGCCTATGTGCCGAAAGCCTTTTTGACCACCCTATCTACTTGTGATGCCACTTTCAAGGAACTATGTACCTGGACTCCTAGATCCCTTTGCGCTACAATATTCTCCAGAGTCGTAACATTCACTGTGTGTGTCCTGCCCTTGTTTAACTTATCAAAAATCTGACCAACCTTGTTGCTAATGCCCTTAATCCAAGCATCCTTCTAGTAAAACTTATCTGCACCCTTTCCAAAGTCTCCACATCCTACAGATATAGAGGTGACCAGAAATGCATGCAATACTCCAATTCATTGAATATCAGGGAGAATATACTTCATACTTAACTGATAAACAACTGATAAGGTGTTGTAGAATATTATGAAATTGAAATTAAAAGCAATTGTAAGAAGGGTTGCATGCTAGTACATACAAGAAAGACTTGCAAGGAAGATCACTGGAATTCCGATGTTTTAAGATGTTATTCGACCTCCATCCTCAAGGCAGGTCTATTTTGAAGATTTCCTCATCCTTGTCTCTCCACTTATCTTCTCACTTTAAGACAGCAGATGTACCCTTGATTTTGGCACCACTATGGTACCATCCACGATTTTAAATGGTTTCAAAAGATTCTGAACATGTGTTTTGGGACGTGCAGAGGGGTCAAGGCAGTTGAGTTGATAAGGTAGATTTTAAAATATGTAGTCAATAGTAATGACAACCATAAAACCACAGGTTTATCATATATCTTGTTCAATGCTGCCCATCAGGAAAGGAAATCTGCAATCCTTGCCAACCTGTTCATTATTTACTCCAGATTGATTCTCTCATGGCTTTAGAAATGGCATGGGATGGACAATAAATGGAGGCTTGGCCAACAATGCCTATGTCCCAGAAGCCAGTAAGTATATAAAAACATAATATTTTCCACATCTGAGTTTAGTACCTGCAATATCCTGCATGGTCACTTGAATATGATAACAGTTATAGGCATCCAAAAATAGTAAGATTAAACGAGAACTTACCAGTTCGAAGTTTGATCGTTATTTTATGAGGAGTACATTGAGGGAATACATGAAGAACCCCGCCAGGACGCATGCGTGTCATTCTTCAAAGCAGCGGTGTGAAATCACAGATAACTGTAATGACTGAACATAGTAAGATTAGAGAAGAAAATACCAGTTGAGTATATGATCAAGGGTGGGAGCGGAGGGCACGTATTCCCTCAACGTACTCCTCATAAAATAACGATCAAACTTCGAACTGGTAAGTTCTCGTTTAATCTTACTATTTTACTTCGGAGTCACGCGAGTGACTACGTGAAGATTTCAAAGCTCTGTGATTTCATGCCGTGGAAACGAGTCCATGCATCACATCTGCCTTAATTGACTGTGGGAGGAATTGTGTTAACATGTTTAGACATGAATCCAACATTGAAATCCATGATAAATTGTTAACAACAAATTATAGCCCCTATTTATGGAGTGAAATTATATTACAGAACTTAAAATTGGCTCTGCAAAGTTCCAGTTTAACTACTGGTTTGTGGTAGAATAGTTGGAACGTTTTCCCCTGATCCATCCTGCTGTCTCGAGGATTTGGTTCATTGGTACATCCAACTCCATAGCTGCCGATGTAGTTGCAGCCCTGGTGGAATAAGATTTGAATATGTTAGTATCCACCCCAGCTGTTGTTAAAACCTGTTTCAGCCATCTGAAAATAGTTTGAACCGACACTTTTTTGTGGGTTTGTTTGTGGCTGATTAGTAGTGCCATCTCATAGCCTCCGATGTTTTTGGTGTTCTCCATATAGAACAATAATTGTCTTATTATACAGAGACGATATCTGTAGGGTAATCCCTAAATTCTATTTTGAGGCCTGATGATCCCGGTCTGTTCTGTTTGACTAATTCGTAATATGAAACGTTATATTCCTGTTAAAGAAGTCATATAGTTCAGCCTTAACTTATGTACGACTGTACCCTTAGTGCCGTGACCAAAGCCATCAGCATGACTGTTTTGTGCGTCAGTCTTATGCAGGGACAGAGCTGTTGCTGGAGACCAATTCCTTAGCAACGTTAGGGCAATACTCATATCCCATTTAGAGAGTACCTGGTTCTTGGGGGATAGATATTAAAAATTCCCCTCATAAGTTTGGTTACCAGGGGTGAGTCCCAACAGAATGATGCTCTGATCCACGCCATATATATGTTGATAGGGCACTTCTGGCGCAGTTAATGGCACTGTAACTGAGCCCCTCATCATAATGGAGGCCTGCCAGGAATTCGAGAATAGACGTTATGTTCATCAACTGTAGGTGATGTTGTTTCTGTGACAATATATCTCCCATTTCCTGATGTATACCAGATATAGTTTTTGGTGGACTGTCTGTGGCCCGCTGAGATAATGTTCAATGTTCGGTCCGCCAGTCCCAGTTGCAGTAGAGGTTTCTTTAGACTCTACAAATTGATAGGTTTGTTGTTTTTGACATGGATGGGTTCCCCTGTTACAGGATGAACCAATAATCTGGTTGTTTCAGGATGGTGATGCATGGTTAAACCCCATGTTGAGTATCACAGGGAACCATGGTTAAGTAGGCCAATCGGCACTACCAATTAACAGACGCTGAGTCTTGTTGTATTTTTCGTAATACCCGACTGATGATGCAGAAAAGGAGAGAATGCATAGATAAACAATTGCCCCCTCAATGCAGTGAAAAGCATCTCTGTCCCTGCTGTCCCAGGGTCTGGTTCCCAAGAAACACAGCTTGGTAACTGGTGATTAAGTCTTATTTTATTGAATTCGCGTGACCTGATGTCTGTCACTGAATTTTGGGTTACCTGGTAGGTAAGTAGCTGATATTCCAATATTTCTCTGGATACACCATTACCAAATTGTATTAGTCAGATTGTCACTCTGTAGTCTAACACGCTGGTGATTTATCCCAGAGCAGTATGACTTTAGGCCATAGAACGCACCCCACATTTCCAGGTAGTTTATGCCCAGTGTCTGTGATAATGATGCCTCCTGTGCCTTTCATCTACCTCCACAGATGGAGATGGAAATTGGTAGTACCCCAACCAAGCGCACTGGCATCAGTTTGTAGCACCACTAAGGGTTTGCTGATAACGATAGGGTTAGAACAATGCCGAATGTTATCCCTCCACCATTTTAATTCCATAAGCCTTGATTGGTGGTTTATTGGTCTGTCGAAATGACCAGTATTAACTTTGAGTGTTTATATTTTGCCCTTTGTAGATTTTTGGTAATACAAAGGTCCAAATTGTGTGGCTGGAAAGGCAGACACTATATGCCAATTATACTTGCTACCGATCTGATAGACGGTTCACTGATGTCAGTCGGGTTGTTGCAGGCCTCAGTTAAGACTGTAGCCTTGTCCTTTGGTAAAGTCACCGACATGTGAGCTGTCAATAGTGAACCCCAAATAATCCATTATGTTGGTAGGTGTTAGTTTAGATTTAACTGGATGGATGATAACCCCAGTTTTCACCCAATTGTATGGTGGCTGTTACAGCTAGTTAGGCCAACTCCAAAGTTATGCCCACAATTAGTATGATCATATGATTATGTATTTGGTAGAGCTCTATACTCTATATGGGGAGGAGCCATCTTGGTGAACGGCTGCTAGCCAGCAGCCGTCTGTTTTAAATTCGTTTTTTTAATAGTTTTTAGTGAGTCCTGTTTTTTTGTTTGTAGGGGATATGGTCTTTTTAATGTGGGGGGGTAGGTGTAACTATATTTATCGGTCCCTACCTGGTCGGTGTGGCAGCCTTTTCTCCGGGCTGCCCGTCGACCCGTCCTCGTGGCCTACCAGCGGGCTTGGAGCGCCGTTTCCTGGCGGGGACCGCCCAGCACCTCGGCCTCGGTGGCGGCACAGTGTTGGAGCGCTGGAGCGGAGCGGAGTGGAGCGGGCGATGCCTTGCCTGGGTCGCCGCACTGGAGCTCTGGCGAGCTGGACCGCCGAGAGCAACATCTCCGGGCTGCGGGTCTGCGGAGCGGAGAGGCGGCGTGCGGAGAGGCAGCAGTGCGGCGAGGTGGCATTGCGGAGAGGCGGCGCCGACTTTTTCATCGGGAGCCTGGGAGCTCCAAACCGGCGCGGCCTTGTCGGCTTCAGCAGCCGCAGGCTCCAACCAGGAAGCGGCCGTTCCAGGTGGCCCAGCCGCCGAAAGGACTTTCCCGACGCCGGGGCAAGACCACCCGGTGAGAACGGCCAGGGACATCGGGCCTCCGTAGAGGCAATTGCGGTGGCCTCAATAGGCCTGACTTTGGGGTGAACATGGGGTGGGGACTGGACATTGTGCCTTCCCCCACAGTGCTATCCACTGTGGGGGGATGATTTATTTGTCTAATTGTAGTCCTGTAGGTCTGTGTCCAAGATGGCTGCCGTGAAGAGAGAGTGGACGCTGGCGCACTTTGGCTGCCGCTGCTCTCTCTTCACACTGTGTTTTTGATTTTCTGTTTTTGGATTGAATTCTGTTTTTAATTTGTGTCTCTGTGATGTCTTTATTACTTGTTATATTCCGATTATATGTTATTCCGATTACTATGCAAGGTGTCCTTGAGATGTCTGAAAGGCGCACATTAAATAAAATTTATTATTATTATTATTATACTGCCAGAGCTGCCCCATCCAGTTGAATTTTTTTTAAATAACGTTTGTGATCAGTCCGTGTAGGCACTGAATAGTAAGCATTTTTTAGGTCGATGCTAGCCATGGAGTAGCCTTTAGAAATCAGTCCTTTAGCAGTTACCAGTTCCCATTTTGTACTGAATATATGGTACAATGTATTCCAGCCAATCGTGTTGGGTTTACCCATTACCCCTTTTGCACAATTCAATGGTATATCCCTGGATACTGCTTAGGATATGTGTCTGTAGTTAATATACACCATATCCAAAAGAGTGTAATCTCCCACCAATGTGTGTATTATCCACTCTTCCTATCATTTGTAAGGGACCAGACCCACCTCCCTCCATTGTTACCAGTGGAAGTTTGCTTCTTCTGTGTGGTCTTCGTGGAGGTTCAGGCGCCGGTGTCTGGGTTTGTTTTTGGGTTGGGGGTTTGCGCATCTTCCAGAAAGGCCGGTCTGGGCTATGGTCTAAAAGACCGCTGTCCTGTATGCCCGGCCTTTGAGCTTTCACCAGCTTCTCTTGTTCTGCTGGTGGGTGCATAAGGGTGCTGTCTTTGGCTGTAGGAGATCCTTAATGTTGTCGCCTTTATGAGCCCCAGGGCTTTCCTAAGTCCTGCTCCGACATGTTTCCAGATGCTATTTCCACGACTGGAACATTCAGAGATGCGCAGTTTCCTGGTCCCAAGTATTTTGCAGTGGTGTCCATCGTGGTCTGGCTGTATGTATTTGGACACCATGACCAGTAGATTTTGCCTTCCTGCACCCCCTGCACACTTGTAGTTTTGTTCGTCAAAACCCCTTTTCAGGGTCAGCCCAGAATTGAGCCCCCAGTACTCCCCTCTGACGAGGGAGATGCACTGTGCAGCCCTACAAGAGGTGCTGCTGTGGGTTTTACATAGTGCCCACAGTGACTACACTCCATCTCCCGGAGCCTGTCATGTTGGAGCTTGGCTCCATAAGCCGCTCCAACTTTCTTTTCCATGTTGGAGCTCGGCTCCATAAGCTGCTCCAACTTTCTTTTTCATGTTGGAGCTCGGCTCCATAAGCCGCTCCAACGGGCTCCAGCGCTCACGGTCGCTGGCCGCCCAAAGTCGGACTCATCAGTCAACGACTCTTTTGGTTTTCTTCTTGCCTTCCCGCCCAGACGCAGTGTTTAATCTGGCCGGTGCGGGGGCAAAGTCGGGCACAGCTGTTCCCTTATGGGTGATTCCTGTGCCACCGGCCGCTGCTGGCGTCCGCAACTCCGCGGTCTTCCCCCACCAGCTTTGTCGCAACTCTGGTCGACTTCTTTGTCTTGTGCATGTTTCCCCCACCTGTAGAACAGTATGGGAACAATAAAGACCGCAGTATCACTTACCTGCAGGTCCAGGCTTAAAACTTGCCATTAAGGGGGAACGTCTTCCACCCCTCCTCCTGCCGCTTTGACTTGTCAAAGCCAACGGCTCCGTTCTGTATAGTCTCCCGCCCAGCCATTGTGTTTAATCTGGCCGGTGCGGGAGCGAAATCGGGCACAGCTGTTCCCTTACGGGTAATTCCTGTGCCGCCTGCCGTTGTTTGCACAGCTCTCCATGTTTCCCCACCTGTGAAACAGTATGGGAAGAATAAAGACCGCAGTTTTACTTACCTGCAGGTCCAGGTTTAAACTGTCGCTACGGGGGAACGTCGTTCCACCCCGCCTCCTGCCGTTTCGATTTGTCAAAAAGTCGACGGCCCCATTCTGAATAGTCTCCCGCCCGGCCGTGGTGTTCTGGCCGGCGCTGGACCAAAAGTCGGCACAGCTGATCCCACTTACGGGGCTTGTGCCTTCAGCTGCTGCTGGTTCCCGCAACTTCGCGGTCCTCCCCAGCCAGCTTCACTCGCGGTCCTCCCCAGCCAGCTTCACTGTGTAAAAACAGCGTGGGCACAAACACTACCGCAGAGTAAATCACTTACCTGCAGGTCGCGGTTTCAAACTTACCGCTGTGGGGGAACGCTCCACCCCGCCTGTCGTTTCGCAAGCGTGAAAGCGATATGTCACGCATGCGTCCTGGCGGGGTTCTTCACGTAGTCACTCACGTGACTCCGAAGTAAAATCAACCTTAAATTTGGGTTCCACAAAAGGCAGACACAATGGAGGGACAGTTTAAATGGTGAAACTCAAAATCTGATTACAAAATGCCACAAGAATAAATCTTAGGGCATACGGCACAGTCTGTATAAATTTGGCTGAAGTGTAAATGGTCAAGAACTTTAAGTTCAGAATTGCAAATATCACCAATTTGTTCCGGTTCAGCCACGTTGATGCTGTAGTCAATCAGGCCCATCGATGCTTCAACTTGCTCAGAAGACCAAGAAAATCCAGCAGGCCTCCAATGACACCCACGGATTTCTACTGATGCACCGGAGTAAGTATCCTATCCAGATGCATCACAGCTTGGTATGGCAACTGCTTTGCACAAGACCGCAATAAATTGCATAGTTCTGAGCGCAGCCCAGTTCAACACACAGACCAGCCTCTTTTCGCACCTCCTCCAAAGTTGATTCCATCTACACTTCAAGTTCTGTGAGAAAGCAGCTAACATAACCAAGAACCACAAATACACTGGTCATTCTTTCTCCCATTGTGCAGAAGATAGATACAAAAGCTCGAAAGCACATATCTCCAGATTCAGGAATAGCTTCTTCCCTGTTGTTATTAGACTTGAACGGACTTCTCATATGCCAAGGGCGTATTCCTGATCTCTCATTGCAGCCCTTGCACTTTAAAAAACTTCTGTACTTTCTCTGTAGCTGCAACACTACCTTCTGCACTTTATTTTCTCTTTTGCTCTGCCTAATGTATGGTATGATGTGCTTGGATAACATGCAAAACCTGGTTTTGTACTACATCACATAACAATAATAAACTTTTCTGTCTTGATTATTGTGCTGCTACGAAGAAAAATGTATAGCAGCCATTAATATTTTTGCTCTGAAACACAGGCAACTCATTAGGTGTAAAGGACCAGCATCTACCTCTTAACAAATGTCAGCATTTCAACAGTTGCCATGTTCACCTCGTTTTAATAAAATCACTTATTTCCACAATTACCTTCAGAATCCCAAATATGAAGTCAGTTCATTTGAAAAAGAGAGAAGTTTTCCCACAAGTTCTAGTGAATAAGAACAGATACCAGGAAATACTTAGCTGTCAGAGGAAACAAAATCCATGAAGTCGCATGCAATTTAAGACAAATGGAAAAACCATGACCAGGGAGACTATTCTGCTTAAGTTTCTTGTTTACTTTGTCCCAAATCCATACCCCATCATTCAGATGAAAATGCAAAAGCATAAAAATATTTTAAATTACAGTGTCCCGTCTTGGACATCACCACTATCTCCAGACTGCTGCATCAAAATTCTAGCATTTCTGAAAGATAATCCAGCCGAAATGCCATCACCACACCAACACTAACAGCTTAAGCTGGGTCACCATTGTCTCCGACAACAAAAACAAGGTGAAAGAAATGCCAGCATTACTTATGAATCTTATATTCAGATTTTAAATGTAGCAGAGCAGGTAACAGCAAATCTCAATGGACAACTATAAATCCAGAATTCTTTGAAAATCTATGCAGTATCTGTTCAGCACTGGATAATAAGGCAAGGAAACAAAGTGAGATACAGAATCCCGCTTTAAGGCATTGTCTTTGATATCTAAACAAAAGTTTGCTATATGACCCCAATAGCAAGTAGTTGAAAATCAAATCATAATTAACTGATAAAATTGCTTAATAGTTATTACACCTTTACACGTCATAAGGATAAGTTTAGAGAGTAGAAAGGGGAATCAGGGTACTCACGAGGGATGGTGGAAAATGATTAAACTGTGCACATGAACGAAAGCAAAATGAATTGCAAATCGATATGCCAAATTTCCTTAGTTTCCAAAAGAAAGAGGTATTGGTGTGCCACCTTGACTGCTCCGGTCTTCCCCACATTTCAAAGATGTGTAGGTTTGTCAGTTAATTGGTCCCTAGTGTGCAGGTTATAATTAATGTAATGGGTGATTGTTGGTCGGCGTGGAGTCAGTGGGCCAAAAAAGGGCATATTTCCACTGTATCTATAAACTAATCTAAATATTTAATCACCAAATCTTAAATGAGGTTACCCAATTCACTTATAATACGTGCTTCCCAGATCTATCACTGCGCCACTACAATAGAAATAAAGATGCTTCGAGAATTAAGAGATATAACTATGGATATGCTCTCATAGGTTAGAACTAGTTCCTAACACTTGCATTAATCAAACAACTGATTTTAGATCCGTTCCAGCAATCTTATTTTTATTTTATTCACTGCCAAAAGTTAAATAAAAAAAGTCTAGGCCAACCTCCCTAATTCTCCCAGTCTTTGCCGAGCCTATAGTTTAGTTCAGCCGAGTCTGCACCGACCAGCAATCCCTGCACATTAACACTAACCTACACACACTAGAGACAATTTACATTTATACCAAGTCAATTAACCTACAAACCTGCACATATTTGGAGCGTGGGAGGAAACCGACGATCTTGTAGAAAACCCAGGCTGTTACGGGGAGAACCTATAAACTCTGTACAGACAGTACCCGTACTCAGAACCGAACTCCAGTCTCTGGTGCTGCAAGGCAGCAACTCTACTGCTGCACCACCATGCCACCCCTATATAGCCTCAGATAAAGTGGGAATAATACCTGGAGAATATGAAAAAAGAACGGCAACTACTTTAACCTTAGGAATCCCTTATCTTCAAATTTGAGATAAGATAATTGATAACTCAGAACAGTCTATTGTACAATTATCAATTTATTTAAAAAGCGATAGGATAATTGATACCATAATTCCATTCAAGCAGCAGGTTTTTAAACTATTCATAAAATCAATGCAAATAAGAAGAATGCTATCTACAGGTTGTGAAGGGATTTTGTAATGAACACTGATGGGATTAAGTGCCCTCATAATCCCTGATGTGGATTTAATTACCAGATACAAAAAATCCTATAAGATTTATAGTGCAACTATAAACTGCATCACAAATGAGTTCTGCACTTGCTGTGGTTCTGTTTGGGCGCACTTTCTCAACCGAGTGCTGATTAATTAATCTGTGAACATGAGCTGGGGATCACCAGGTAATAAGTGGCAGCATTTAAATAGGGAAATATGTAGAGGAACACTGCTGAGACAGCAGGAACAAATTAAATAGTTAATTTAAGTGGACTAAGTATTACTCATCAGGCAAGCACAAGATCAACCAGTTGTAATCTTAAAAAGATCAATGCTGTGCATCAAATAATGCAGCACTCAGATTCTCACGTGGGGGTTTTTGGTTTAGATGTTGCTATTATTTGCAAACACATTAATAAAAAATATAGGGATGATCTTAGGTGGACACAAAATGCTGGAGTAACTCAGCGGGACAGGCATCATCTCTGGAGAGAAGGACTGGGTGACGTTTCGGGTCGAGACCCTTCTTCAGACTGATGTCAGGGGAGTGTGGGCGGGACAATGATAGAATGCAGTCGGAGACAGTAAGACTGGTGGGAGAACTGGGAAGGGGAGGGGATGGAGAGAGAGTGGGAAAGCAAGGGCTATTTGAAGTTAGAGAAGTCAATGTTCATACTGCTGGGGTGGAAGCTACCCAAGCGAAATATGAGGTGCTGTTCCTCCAATTTGTGCTGAGCCGCAAGCTGACAATGGAGGAGGCCCAGGACAAAAAGGTCAGATTGGGAATGGGAGGGGGAGTTAACGTGCTGAGCAACCAAGAGATCGGGTAGGTTAAGGCGGACTGAGCAGAGGTGAACCTCTGCCTTGCCTGAAAAGACTGTCGGGGTCTTTGGAATGAGTCGAGGGGGCGGTAAAGGGACAGGTGTTGCATCTCCTGCGGTGGTTTGGGTGGGAAGGGACGAATTGACCAGGGAGTTGCGGAGGGGAACAGTCTCTGCGGAAAGCAGAAAGGGGTGGAGATGGGAAGATGTGGCCAGTAGTGGGATCCCGTTGGAGGTGGCAAAAGTGTTGGAGGATTATATGCTGTATGCGACGGCTGATGAGGTAGAAGGTGAGGACTCCATCCTTGTTGCGAATGGATGGGGAGGGGGAGCAAGAGCGGAGCTGCGGGATATCTTATATATCTAAAGGATGAAGAAAACAATATTTAACAGAACCAAATTACCCTGGTCTTCTAGAGTAAGAGAAATACATCTTGCCTGAGACACAGACTGCAGAGTTAAATTAGAATACCCAAAGATACAGATGTAAATCATAGGTTAAGTGGTGTCAAATCATACAAATTGATAAGGATACTGTGACTTGAAACCTCAGCTAAAGGCAAAATATTAAAACAAACTTGTGTCACTCAAGTCTTCTTTGGCAACAATAGTACAAAAATCTGGGCAAACACCTATGCAAAATTAAAGGATTGCTGCAGTCTCCAGCACTGTTTCCTCTGAATGCATTTTTAATCAAAGATAAGAATAGCAGACAAGTTACAATATTCTTTTGAAGAACAAAGAGTTTGCCAGCTCTGACCATCATTCCATCTCAATTAATCGTCAGCTGGAAGGAGATTGTGCTACCTTCTTTAGATTTATCTTTGTAATGAGTTGCAGAAAATATTATTGACTTCACTGAATGCAGTAAATGCAAGTAATGGCATTTAGGGTTGGAAAAAACCCAAATATAATAAAGGAGAACAAAAAATATTATCAAACCAAGGTGCAAAGCTACAGGAATGAAGACAAATATCGATGGCAATTTGTCCCTTTTCAAAATAATATTGACTCTGAAATAACCCTACACATGGGTAAGCAATAAATTTGTAGCTGAATGAATTAACTGTTTGCCTGTCCCGATATTCTGATCTGGAATGATAGATGTGTCAGGAGTTGGGCACTGCACCTTGCAGGCAAATGGCCCAAATTAGATGAAATTAGATGCTCAAGCAATGGCAGGTTTACTGGTGTTCTGTTTATGCAAAGTATACACAGACAGTTAAACTCTATCAACATGTAAAACTGAGATCCTTAAATCTGCAAAGGGACACAGAGTGCTGCAGTAACTCCGCATATCAGGCAACATCTGTGGTGAACATGGATAGGCGATGTTGCGGGCCGCCGAACCCATACTTGGTCTTGCCGAAGTACAGGTCACTTCGGGAACATCGGATGCAGTAGATGAGGTTAGAGAAGGCGTACGTGGACCTGTGTCTCACCTGGAAGAACTGCTGGGGTCCAGGAATAGAGGCGAGAGAGGAGATAAAGGGACAGGTGTTACATCTGTAATTGCAGGGCAAAGTACCTGGGGAGGGGGCGATTTGGGAGGGAAGGGATGAGTGATCCAAGAAGTGGTGGAGGGAACAGTCTCTGTGAAAGGGGTGGAGATGGGAAGATGTGACTGGTGGTGGGATCACATTTGAGGTGATGGAAATAGCGGAAGATGATATGTTGGAATGGGAGGCTGGTGGGTGTCAGTCTAGGACCAGGGGAACTCTATCCCTGTTGCATCTGGGGAGGAGAGTGAGCGAAAGCAGAACTACGAGACACAGAAGAGACACAGGTGGGGGAATCCATCCATAACATAAGGGACAAACCACTTTTACCAAAGAAAATTCTTCTCTCACACCTGCTTTTATTGCTAGCCTTTGTTCCAACCATCTCTATCAAAAAGAAAACCTGCCCATGTCCACCTATTACTTGCCACCCTTTCTCCCGCCTCTCCCCTTGTCCCCCAAAAAAATCAGTCTGAAGTGGCTTGACCCAAAATGTTACCAATCCATGTTCTCCAGAAATGCTGCCTGACCTGCTGAGGTACTTTATGTTCCTTTGAGTATTAATCAGCAATTGCAGTTCCTTGTTTTTGCATCCTTAAATCCACATTCAAGTACATGTCATACTGTGCATTATTTTTACAACAGCACCGCTGCCTCACAATAATGAAAATATTGTACACAACAGTGTCATAGCCTGAATTTCCCAATTTGTGTGCACTCGGTTTGACCATCAAAAATTTAAATTAGCTCATAGATTTTGCAGATCTTATTATACATATTTGGAATTAATTTAATTGTTTGGCTATTTTTACTCTAATTCGTAGGAAACAGATTTGGTATTACCTGTACCAGAATTAAGCAGAGCCCTTAACCAGTAAGGAGAAATACAATATTAGCTAGTCTAATAATTAGCAAGAGCTAGGTAACTAAGCAGACTATTATCTAAATGGTGGCCGACTAGGAAAAGGGGAGATGCAGCGAGACCTGGGTGTCATGGTACACCAGTCATTGAAAGTGGGCATGCAGGTGCAGCAGGCAGTGAAGAAAGCGAATGGTATGTTAGCTTTCATAGCAAAAGGATTTGAGTATAGGAGCAGGGAGGTTCTACTGCAGTTGTACAGGGTCTTGGTGAGACCACACCTGGAGTATTGCGTACAGTTTTGGTCTCCAAATCTGAGGAAGGACATTATTGCCATAGAGGGAGTGCAGAGAAGGTTCACCAGACTGATTCCTGGGATGTCAGGACTGTCTTATGAAGAAAGACTGGATAGACTTGGTTTATACTCTCTAGAATTTAGGAGATTGAGAGGGGATCTTATAGAAACTTACAAAATTCTTAAGGGGTTGGACAGGCTAGATGCAGGAAGATTGCTCCCGATGTTGGGGAAGTCCAGGACAAGGGGTCACAGCTTAAGGATAAGGGGGAAATCCTTTAAAACCGAGATGAGAAGAACTTTTTTCACACAGAGAGTGGTGAATCTCTGGAACTCCCTGCCACAGAGGGTAGTCGAGGCCAGTTCATTGGCTATATTTAAGAGGGAGTTAGATGTGGCCCTTGTGGCTAAGGGGATCAGAGGGTATGGAGAGAAGGCAGGTACGGGATACTGAGTTGGATGATCAGCCATGATCATATTGAATGGCGGTGCAGGCTCGAAGGGCCGAATGGCCTACTCCTGCACCTAATTTCTATGTTTCTATGTTTCTATGTAACACAAACAACATCACACCCGTCAAGGATTCAATGATTTAACGTGTCATTCCAGATTAATCTATCAGTCCTAATGAATCTTCAGTGTTACATGCATCAGCTTTGCAAAGATTGGGCTATCTTAGAACGAAACATTACTTTATCCATACATTTATCATGCTTGCCACACACAGATGAAGCCAGCAGACCATGGCACGACCTATAGCGTTCAAGTTTAGGCTCCCTTCAATATCAAGCTCCCTTTCATTTCCCTTGTAATCACCTAACCAAAAGTATTTGATAAACCATGAATGAATTACATATATTTCAAAAAATTTAAATTAGGTTTTAAGATCATTATCTTCACAATCCCAATATTTTTGTCAAAAAGTCAAATCAAAATAAAAGCCCAAAATTGTCATCTAAATATTAATAATTGGCAGAGAACAGGTAAACAACAATCAAAACATCTACCTGTTTGTTTTGAAATTAATTGGAACAAGAAACTCTAACACTACATAATTCAATGTCTAGTCTGCTTCAAAGTCAGTAGGAAAGTAGGTCAGGAGACACCAGGCACTGCAAGTGCTGGAATCATCTCCTCCCTACCACAACCAGTCTGAAGAAGGGTCCCAACCTGAAAAGTCACCTATCCATTCCTTCCACATATGCTACCTGACCCACTGAGTTACGTCATTACTTGCATTTTGTTTAGGAAAAGCCTGTTACGAGATGATAAAGGCTTTCAAGTGGATACTGACCTGATTGAGTGGAAAGTAAGATGACAGCAGATGGGACACAATGGTAATGAAAATATGAAATTATCTACTTTGGCATTTGAGTATTTTTTGTAATGGTATTCTGGCATTTAGTGTTCTTAATGCAAGGATTATTAAAAGGAATGCTTTGGTAGGATAATATAAGGCTTTTGAATCTACAAGTGAGGCACTGCATAGTTTGCATTTTCCAAGGAGGGATATATTTCATCAGATAAGAGGACTGTATTTTGTGCAGAAATCAAGTGGAACAAAGCTATGTTCTTTCTGAATCAGTCTGAAGGAGGGTTTCGGCCCGAAACGTTGCCCGTTTCCTTCGCTCCATAGATGCTGCTGCACCTGCTGAGTTTCTCCAGCACTTTTGTCTACGAAAGCTATGTTCTCTACAGTTTAGAAGAACAGACGACTTAATGAAACATAAAATTTGAGAATGTCGGGTGGCGGTGTTCAGTGAATGAATATTTGAGAAACACAAATTATGTCAACAAATTAGAACTGCAAAGAAGAGAAAATTCAAAGTTCCTGAATCTTTGGAATTCTGGAATCCCAAAGCAATACTCAGTGACCGAGTTTATTCAAGGCTGAGTGTTTTGATACAGGGTTTTAAGAGATTTCATACCATTGCATGAAATTCAGAGAAATTCAGCCACCACATGAAATGACAGAGCTGGTTCTCAGGTCCCAAATATCATTCTTATAAAAATGAGGGATTTGGACAACCAACATCATTCAGGAACACACTGCTTGGGAACATTGGGATGTTTTCCTTAAAAGGTTGCCATGGAGAAAAATGCAGCCTCTGAATATTTTAATACACTAATCTTTAGTGCATGCAACATCAGTTAACCAACTCTAGTCCTGTCAGATTTGCATCGTGAATATAACATCTGTAAATGCCACATTATTTTTTTTAAATATAATCAATTCAAAGTGCTACCTCATTTTCAAGTTTCATTATGTAAGCCTGAAACATGTTGGTTTGGACGACAGTCCATAGTTAAAATGCCCAAATCAAGTATTTATGCAAACTGGTGTCTTTCTGCCAATAAATCCAATCCAGTAATGTACAAGGGCAATGCTGGAATCGAAAACTGCATCAGCACAACACGTGAAACACTGGTTTAAAAAAAGTAATGCTGTGAAAACTATGTAGAACATAGTACAACCAGATATAATCAATAAAAATAGCTTAATTGAAATTAGCCCTGGTGCTCATTATTATAGACAGCCATAGATTTCTCAGATTTTAAATTACAGCGCATACAGTATTCTATAATAACAACAAGAAATGGTTTCCATGTCCCATTGCTTATTTAGTTTGTCTAGCTTCATGGATCTTACTGTTTCTGCATATTTGTTTTTTGTGGGACAATAGTAGGATTTGGTAAATTCTCAGTGTTATTTTCTCATTGGTAATTCCACCTTGCACACTACACTTTAGAGTATTTTGCTCATGAGCACTTCAGTACTTTGGGTAAATACCAATATAGCTGTGAAAATACACACCAGTGTGGAAAAGGGAAAGAGGAGATTCTATATTATATTTTATGATTTTATTTTACATATAATGTGTGCCCATGTTTCGCATACCACCAATATGACAACCACTATCATAGGAAACAGATGGTTGCCCAGCAGCCAGGATATGTGCTATTTAATGACCCATTAGTTCCTTCAGTCCAAGTTAATACATTGGTTATATACATTGGTTAGCATGCAACGAAAAGCCAATAAAAATGTACAGATTCAGAATTACATCTACGTCAACCAGTTCCACATGATCTCTGATTAATGCCAAACCTCAGCACGTGAAACATGCAAATGATTACTCCAGCTATTTTCACATTTTAGTGACTCAAGGAACTGCAGGTGCAAGTATCTGGAGCTAAAAATAATGTTGAAGGAAATAATGTTGGAGGAGCTCAGCGGGTTAGGCAGTACCTGTAGAGGAAAATAAACATATGACATTTCAGGACAGGACTCTTCTTCGAGACTGGATTAGCGGGATGATCACCTGTAGAAAGAGGCAAGATAGAGGTGCAAAAGAGATGAGTGGGGGGGGGGGGGTCACTGAAATTGGAGAATTCACTGGTCGTGCCGTTGGTTGTAGGCTTATTCAAGAGATGCAGTACTTCAATAATGTGTATGGCATCACTCTGACAAGGGAAGACCCCACATTAATTTGGATTGCGAATAGGAAGGGGAATAGAAGTACACAAGCCCTGGCATACACCAGCAAAACAGTTTCCTGGTCTACATTTGGTCTCACTGAAAGCACTGAATGCAACAGACGAGGATGGAGGTGGTGCATGTAAACTTGTCTCCCCTAAAGGGCTGTTTAGATCCTCAAATGGAAGTGAGGAAGGGTAGAGTCAGACAGACGTTGCACCTCCATTGTGAGAGTGAAGCTATCTGCAATCTGGAAGAACAGCAACTTGAATTCCTTTTGAGCAGCTTATAACCAACAACATAGGCATTGAATTGTTCAATTTCAGGTAAATACACTCATCCCCCACTTCTCCCCTAATCCATTCAGGTCCTCTTTCACACACCTTTCTTTCCATTTCCGTCACCAAGTTTCTTTTTCCTCCTCCTTTCCCCTCCTCCTGCTCAACTCCCATCCCTACCTCCTCCAGGGTCCCCTATTCTCCCCCTCCCATCTACCTACATCCCGCCCTCTGGCTCTACGTATCACCATATATTCATCCTTCGCTCTCCAACTGGATTCATCTGCCAATCAACCTCACCTTACCTGGATCCATCACGTGCCAGCTATCTCCCCCCCCTACTTCTGTCTTGAAAGGTACCAACACACAGCATTATTTGTCCATTTCCCTTCCAAGCTGCCGCCTGACCCACTGAGTTACTCCAGCAGTCTATTTTTTATTTTCACAAATTGTATTTATTAATTCACCATTTTTTGATGCTTAATCAAGTAATATACATTTGCTCTGCAATATTTCTGAACCTGTGAAATTCAAAGTGAAAAGTTAAATTTATGAGAACGTGGATGACACAATCCAAACACTGAATCGATTGTTATGTTAATTCTGAAATCAACTCTGAATACTGGGAGCAATGTGTTGTTGAATGATCTGGTTTTAATGTACATATAATTGATGTTCTTAGTATCTCGGTATTATGCCCTTCAACAATAAACTGAAATGGTATCGAGCTTTAATTCATCTATTCCACAAGCAATTTTAAGGACTAAAAAAAACCTAATTCAAAAGAAAGCCTACTTTGTGAGATAAAATTCAACACACTTCACATTCATGCCCACAGGTTCACCTCAGGTTTTGGGACGCGAGCTTCTCTGGTTACACCAGGATTTATTCCCCATTCTTTAATGTCCTCAAGAAGATGGTGGTCTTTATGCTGCAGTCTTCCTGGTGAATGTATCGCTGCAGTGCTATTGAACACAAAGTTCAAGGATTTAGATCCAACAAATGAAGTGGCAATATAATTGTAAATCGGACAGTGTTCTGGTCATAACACAACCTGTGGAGTGCGGAGAGGGACTGCATTTATTTTAAGCAGTTGGAAAATATTCCAGTGCACTCTTAATTTCTATTTGTAAGTGATGATATTGCCATAGGATTCCCAACCTTTAAGTGGGAAAATGAGAGGGAAAGGAATGTATTTGTTAAATTTTATTATTAGGTATCATAGTTGAGAAAGTGATAAACTAAGCAGAGGTTAGATGTTATAAACCAAGTTGAATTCAAAGTTAAGAGAAGCAAATGCAAAATACAGTCTGAAGAGTCCAGACCTGAAACATTGCCTGCCTATTCTCTCCACAGATGCTGCCCAACCCACTGAGCTCCTCCAGGACTTTGTTTTGTACAACCTACAGTAGTTGTACAAAATTTATCTGTGCTCCACCTTCACTTGTGGAGCAAAATACATGACTCAATATACTATATTCGTACTAAATCTATTGCACAACTTTTCCAGTAGTTTAGTTAGATACAATTAGTCTCCACTGCTGAAGAATTTGTCAACAAGGAGCATACTTGCATTGCACTTTCATTCAAACTGAAAGTCAAATCAGCAACAAATGTAATCCAATACATCTCAAGGGTATTAAATCTTGCTGGCTCAATTAATAACAACACTAAATGTTCTACGCAAATTCTTAGTTCCAAAGTTTACTCTATCAGTGACCTTCCATTAAAGATCAAATGAAACTGGTGTATAAATGCTTTATTGTATCACCAACTCCCAGGTTTGTTAACAATTTGTTATTTCAAAAACTATTTTAATATTAAGTAAAAATAAGAAGAACTTTGGATGCTGGAATCTAAAATAAAAACAGAAAATGCTGGAAAACTCTGCAGGTCAGACTGCATCTGCTGAAAGAAAAATTGAGTTAACATTTCAGTTCAAAGATCTTTCATAATTTTAATATTTTTTTAAAATATAAAGCCATTATCCTTTTGGATTGATCCAAATTCTTTATTTACCAGATAATCAACCATGAGTACTTCACAACTAGAAGTGACGGACATTGCTCCCTCATATAGCTCAACTTGAAAATCCAGCCATCTATAACCCAAGCTGTAAAGTTGACTATTTTTCCAGTTTAAGTCAAATGAGTATTACATTTGATTTGGTAAAATCCCTCCACCCCCAGTGCAATTATAATACCGAAATATTTTTAGATGCAAGCTCATCTCCTGTGGCACTGGTAAGTCAAAACGAGGCACAGAATACAAGATCACCCCGAGAAAAAAAATCATAAAATAGGGACTTTAGTTTTGATTTAGTTTGGAGATACAGCATGGAAATTGGCCCTTCGGCCCACTGAGTCCACGCTGACCAGTGATCGCTATATACTAGTTCTATCCAACAGACCAGAGACAATTTACAGAAGCCAATTAACCCACAAGTTGCACGCCATTGGGAGAGCACCCGGAGAAAACCCATGCGGTCACAGGGAAAACATCCAAACTCCATACAGACCCGTAGCCAGGATCGAACACGGATCTCACTGTCACCGTAAGGAAGCAACTCTATTGCTGCGCCACAGTGCCGCCCTCCACTGTTTAAGAGAAGAGATCCAAGTGTAATCTTCAAATGAACTAAATTGCATATTGGTCTTTATTACAAAGGGACTGGATTTTAGAAATAGGTTTTAGAAATTGTTACAATGGCACAGGGTGTAGGTGTTGCCATATCTAGAGTAATATACACGTTTATCTTTCCTTTACCCAAGAAAGGATATAGTAGCATTATACGCAGTCCAAAGGAGATTCATCAGGCTAATTTCTGTGATAAGGGGATAATCCTATCAAAAGACATTAAACATGTTGAGCCTGTATTCTTTGGAGTTTAGTTGAGAAGGGATATCGTAATGAAGCATACAAAATTCTGAAAGTGCAACTAGGGTTTTATGCCGAGATGTTTTCACTCGTGGGAGAGTCTCATTCAAGGGAACAGTTCCAGGATGAAAAGTAGTTATTTAAAACTGTTAGAGAAATGTATTGAACCCAGAATCATCAGAAATCTCTATCCAAGAGTTATGAAGGCCAAATTATCATAGTATTATAAAGTGGAAATAGCTAAATATTTTAAAAGATTAGTGATTGAGATCTGCAGGAGTCTGGCATAGAGAAACAGTTGAGACCTGGGGTAGATCACGATCACACCGAATGATGCGGCAGGTGAATGGCGTACTTCTGCTGTTATTATCTGTTTTTTTCTGTGAAATAATATAATTAAAACATTTTCAATTTCTCCATAATTAATAAAAATTAGAATCTGAGAATTAAAGAGAACTAATTACAGGATAGGAATTTCTCCGCAGTCCCACATGAACAGCTACACCGTCACTAATGTTTATACAGTGCCCTCCATAATGTTTGGGATGCATCATTTATATATTTGCCTCTGTACTCCACAATTTGAGATTTGTAATAGAAAATAATAGAAAAAAATCACATGTGGCTAAAGTGCACATTGTCAGATTTCGTTAAAGGCCATTTTTATACATTTTGGTTTCACCATGTACAGCTATGTTTATACATAGTCCCCCCCCCCCCCCCCCATTTCAGGGTGCCATAATGTTTGGGACACACAGTGCTTCCACTTTGAAGGAAATTAGCCAAAATTCAGAAAATTCTGGTTGTCTTCGGGTAATTTCAGGGAAATGAAATAATTTCGGGAAATTAGCCCACGAAGGGGTGTAAATGCGTTCCCCAAGGCTCCATACTCGGCCCCCTCCTCATCATCATCTACATCCTCCCCCTTGGACAGATACTCCGCCACTTCAACCTGGACTTCCACTGTTACGCCGATGACACCCAGATCTACCTCGGCACCAAATCCCCCCACAACCCCCCCCCCCCCCCCCCCCCCCCCCCCCCCCCTCCCTCCCTCCCTCCCATATCAACTCCTGTTTGTCAGCTATAAAAACCTGGATGCAACATGACTTTCTCAAACTCAACAGCGATAAAACAGAATTCCTCCTCATAGGCTCCAAATCCACACTCAGCAAAATCAATAACCCCACTCTCACCATCGACGGCACCACTGTCTCCCCATCTCCCCAGGCCCGCAACCTTGGCGTGATCTTTGATTCCACCCTCTCCCTTGAGCCTCACATCCGCCATGTCATTAAAACCTCCTTCTTTCACCTCCGCAACATCGCCAAAATTAGACCCTCTCTCACACCTCCCGCTGCTGAAAGACTCATCCATGCCTTCATCTCCTCCCGACTGGACTACTGCAACTCACTTCTCCTTGGCATCAGCTCCACCTACATCAACCGACTCCAACTGGTCCAGAACGCAACCGCCCGACTCATCACCCACACCAAATCCTGGCATCACATCACTCCAGTCCTCAAACAACTTCACTGGCTTCCCATCTCCCACCGGATCACCTACAAAATCCTGGTCCTCACCTACGAAGCCCTCCACCATCTGGCCCCCCCATATCTCACTGACCTCCTCTCCCCCTACCAACCCTCACGGTCCCTCAGATCCACATCAGCCGGTCTCCTCTCCATCCACAAGTCCAACCTCTGCAGTTTTGGGGACAGAGCCTTCTCCAGGGCAGCTCCCAGGCTCTGGAACTCCCTCCCCCAACTGATCCGCAATTCCGTGTCCCTCACCATCTTCCAGTCCCGCCTCAAGACCCATCTCTTCACCTCTGCCTATCCTTAGCCCCACGTCCCCCTCCCTTTTCATCTGTGCTTGAATTGCCTCATATTGTGTTTTGAATTGAATTCTGTTTTTAATTTGTGTACTAGTCAGGTCTCTACTATTTATTTAATTCCGCTTACATGTTTTTCCTCTACTTGCTAAATTTTTGTAAGGTGTCCTTGAGACTCTTGAAAGGCGCCCATAAATAAAATGTATTATTATTATTAAAGGTAATACACACGGCACTGCCAGTTTGGCGCTCAAAGGTTTAAACAGAACGCTGTCTGTTTAACACGTGGAAATTTAAACGAAGAGCTGTCGGCTGCGAGAGGGGGGAGAGGGGGAACAGAGACAGACACGAGAGCAGGTTGGAAAAAATGAAGATAACGAAAGCTGTTGGAGGCAATGAAAGCTGCCTTGCAGAACACTACAAGTGAGTCACAGAAGCAGGCAGATACGGTGTTGTTACATAGATCCGTTTTGCTTTGTTCTTCTTTGTGCTCTTAACGTGTGCCCGCAAAAAACCCAACAACAAATTGCACGCAGGAAGCATCTTGAAAATTTCAGGAAATACCATCAAATTCAAGGAAATTTGGGATTCTATTTCAGGAAAATAAAAAACAGGTGTGGAAGCACTTGGGACACGTAGCTTCACAGGTGTTTGTAATTGCTCAGGTGTGATTAATTCCCTCCTGAATGCAGGTATAAAGAGAGCTCTCAGCAATTAGTCTTTCCTCCAGTCTTTCCATCACCTTTGGAAAATGTTATTGCTGTTTATCAGCATGAGGACCAAAGTTGTGGCAATCAAAGTCTAAGGAGCCATGGTGAGACTGAGAAACAAGAATATAACTGTTGAGATATCAGCCAAGCCTTAGGCTTACCAAAATCAACTGTTTGGAACATCATTAAGAAGAAAGAGAGCACTGGTGAGCTTAATCGCAAATGGACTGGCAGGCCAAGGAAGACCACCTGATGACAGAATAATTCTCTATAATAAAGAAAACCCCCAAACACGTGTCCAACAGATCAGAAACACTCTTCACTAGTCAGGTGTACATTTGTCAATGACCACTGTCCACAGAAGACTTCATGAACAGAAATACAGAGACTACACAGCAAGATGCAAACTACTGGTTAGCCGCAAAAATAGGATGGCCAGGTTACAGTTTGCCAAGAAGTACTTAAAAGAGCAACCACAGTTCTGGAAAAAGGTCTTGTGGACAGATGAAATGAAGATGAACTTATATTAGAGTGATGGCAAGAGCAAAGTATGGAGGAGAGAAGGAACTGCCCAAGATACAAAGCATACCACCACATCTGTGAAACACGGTGGTGGGAGTGTTATGGCCTAGGCATGTATGGCTGCTGAAGGTACTGGTTCACTTATCTTCATTGATGATCCAACTGCTGATGGTAGTAGCATAATGAATTCTGAAGTGTACAGGCACATCCTATTTGCTCAAGTTCAATCAAATGCCTCAAAATTCATTGGCTAGCGGTTCATTCTAAAGCAAGACAATGATCCCAAACATACTGCTAAATTAACATAGGAGTTTTTCAAAGCTAAAAAATTGTCAATTCTTGAGTGGCCAAGTCAATCACCTGATTTGAACCCAATTGAGCATGCCTTTTATAGGCTGAAGAGAAAACTGAAAGGGACTAGCCCCCAAAACAAGCAGGAGCTAAACATGGCTGCAATACAGGCCTGGCAGAGCATCACCAGAGAAGACACCCAGCAACTGGTGATGTCTGTGAATCGCAGACCAAGCAGTCATTGCATGCAAAGGATATGCAACAAAATACTAAACATGACTACTTTCATTTACATGACATTGCTGTGTCCCAAACATGATAGTGCCCTGAAATGGGGGGGACTATGTATAAACACTGCTGTAATTTCTACATGATGAAACCAAAATGTATAAAAATGGCCTTAATTAAAATCTGACAATGTGTACTTTAACCACATGGGATTTTCTTTTCTATTACAAATCTCAAATTGTGGAATACAGAGGCAAATAAATAAATGATGGGTCTTTGTCCAAAACATTATGAAGGGCACTGTAGATTGTCAGTAGAATGCGATAAATTAACAAAATGGGTTCAATAACAAATGTGATAAAAAACTGATATGATAAAAATTGACATATGAATATGGCAAGGGGCATAGAGAGAGTTAAAACAAGAGAAAAGTGCAGATTCGAAATGCAATATATTTAAGTAAGAGAGGTCTGGTTTAAATTCAATTCAATTCAATTCAATTTATTGTCATTTGGACCCCTTGAGGTCCAAACGAAATGCCGTTTCTGCAGCCATACATTACAAACAAATAGACCCAAGACACAACATATTTTACATAAACATCCATCACATTGCTGTGATGGAAGGCCAAAAAAACTTTTCTCTCCACTGCACTCTCCCCCCCCCCCCCCATGTCAGAGTCAAAGTCAAAGCCCCCGGCTGGCGATGGCGAATTGTCCCGTGGCCATTAAAACCACGCCGGGTGATGCAAGGTCGCACACTGGGTCTTGGTGTTAGAGCCCCCGGCGCGCGCTCGCAAACTCCCGCAGCCATTCCAAGCCGCGCGGGGCGGTGCTGTAAGGCCCCGCTCCAGGAGCTCTTCAACCCCGCAACTCGGGCAGGAGAAGTCGCCGCTGCGGAAGCCCCGAAAAGCGGTCACCCTCCAGGGACCCGCGGGCTCCCGGTGCCGTCCGCCAAACCCGCAGTTGCAGCCACCGAATCTCCGGGGGTCGGGCCGCAGCAGCGTCCACCACAGCTCCACCCGCTCTGGACTCGGCCAGCTCCGCGACGGTGAGGTGAGTAGTCAGCACCAGAGCCCCCGGTTTTCCTGTTGGAGGCCGCTCCTCGTTGCAGCCCCAACGACAACGGAGACCCGACAAAGAAAAGGTCGGGTCTCCCGTGCAGGGAGAGATTTAAAAGTTACCCCCAACCCCCCCACACCACCCCCACACATACCCGAACAAAAAATAATAAAAACTACATTAAAACATAGACATAAAATAATAAAAACGCAGACGGACTGCAGAGGCCGCTGCAGACTAGAGTCGCGCCGCCTACAATATTGCAAAACAAATATTAAAATGCTCATAAGATAGACACAAAGTGCTGGAATAACTCAACGGGTCAGACAGCATGTCTGGAGAAAAAAAAAAGATGGATGGCGATACAGATCAGGCCCTTAAGACTGAAAGGGGGTTGGCGTGGGGCGGGGGAGGTTAAGAGCTGCAGGTGATAAAAGACCAGGACCGATCAGGGCCAGCCACAAATGATCTCAGGCTGGGCATTGTCTGGTAGGTTCATTGCTGCCTAGGGAAACTCTGATCTTAAGAGAAACAGTGGAGTCCTGTGGAACTTTTTAAATGACATGGGGAAGAAGATGGGGACAAGGTGGTATGGGGTATCGGAGGGATGTATGAGACGCGGTTACTGAAAATGAGATAATTCAATGTTCATACCACTGGGTTATATGCTACCCACGTGAAATATTCCCCTCAACTACCCCCTCCCCTCCTCCCTAATTCCTAGTCTTCTAAAGAGTTACTGCCTGACCCGCTGAGTTACTTCAGCACTGTGTCTATCTTTGGTATAAACCTGCATCTGCAGTTCTTTGTTTCTAGATTAAAATACTAATGTATGCAAAAGAGTTTGGGTAAATTAAGGATGCCCACTGACAAACAGTTGGCTGTGCATATTGGAGAAATAGAAAAATCCCAAACTCTAATTTTCAAAGGAAATCAATTTTTGTTCAACTACTGTTCGTCCTGTGAAATTATTTATTCAAAAATCGATAATGGATCGAGAAGTTAGATGTACCAAATGGCAGATAGGCTTGTTGGTTCCCATCCAGACAATAAATAGTTGCAGATTGCAGGAGTAACTCAAATGCTGGTGTAACTCAGCAGATCAGGCAGCATCTCTGGAGAAAAATAACACAGTGCCCTCCATAATGTTTGGGACAAAGACCCATCTTTTATTTGTTTGCCTCTGTACTCCGCAATTTGAGATTTGTAACAGAAAAAAATGTGGTTAAAGTGCACATTCTAAATGATTACAGAAAGAAACGTGTGCATTTTAATTGCTGTTAAACCACCATTTGTTATTCAGCAGGATCTTTGGAGCAGGGATAACAAAAGTTGAATTTTCCCATTTTATGCAGAGAGGGTTTACTTGGCTAAGAAAAATTCTGTCACCATACACAAGCATTAAAAATCTTTCAAGTTCCTGGCTGTTGCAGTTTACCTTATCATAATATATCAAAAGGAGAATGATATAGCGCAAGAGGCCATTCATCTCCCACGGTGGCACGTCTTTGAATGCTTTCAAATTAGTCCCACTCCTTAATTTCTTTCTTATACGCTGACAACATTTTTCTTTTTGAATTTCCTTTACAAAGTTACTGTAGAAACAGATTCTACCATCTTTTCTTGAAAATGGTTGCGAGAGGAACATGACTAGCAGCTCAATGTTCTGGGATTTCGATGTTTCAAACGTGATGGAGATGGAGGGAAAAGAGGTAGAGGAATTGCGTTACTAATCAGAGAGACTGTAACGGGGGCACTCAAAGAGGACATACTGAAAGGATCGTCTGTTCAGGTAATATGGGTAAAGCTTAAAAATAAGAAAGGTGCAAGGGGATTATACTATAGTCCTCAAATAGCAAGCGGGAGATAGAGGAACAGATATGTAGACAGATTACATAAAGATGCCAAAGCAACACGGTTGACATTAACTTCCCCAATATTGATTGGGACCTCCTACTCAGTACCAAAAGCTAGGACGATGGCAGAATTTGTTAGGAGCATCCAAGAGGATTTCTTGCAACAGTATGTGAATAGTCCAACTCAAGAAGGGAACATACAGGATCTTGTGTCGGAATATATGCCTAGCTCAGTGACAGCTGTTACAGTGGAAGAGCATTTTGGGGTAGTGATCACAACTCTAAGTTTTAATGTGTAAGATGGAACTGCAGATGCTAGTTTAAACCGAAGATAGACACAAAATGCTGGAGTAACTCAGCTATACAGTCAGCATCTCTGGAGAGAAGGAATGGGTGACAATGGACAATTGACAATAGGTGCAGGAGTAGGCCACTCGGCTCTTCGAGCCAGCACCGCCATTCACTGTGATCATGGCTGATCATCCACAATCAGTACCCCGTTCCTGCCTTCTCCCCATATCCCTTGACTCCGCTATCTTTAAGATATATTGTCCAAACCCTTAATAATCTTAAATGTTTCAATAAGATCTCCTCTCATCCTTCTAAATTCCAGTGTATACAAGCCCAGTCGCTCCATTCTATCAACATACAACAGTTCCGCCATCCCAGGAATTAACCTTGTGAATCTATGCTGCACTCCCTCAATAGCAAGAATGTCCTTCCTCAAATTTGGAGACCAAAACTGCACACAATACTCCAGGTGTGGTGTCACTAGGGCCTTGTACAACTGCAGAAGGACCTCTTTGCTCCTATATTCAACTCCTCTTATTATGAAGGCCAACATGCCATTAGCTTTCTTCACTGCCTGCTATACCTGCATGCTTACTTTCAGTGACTGATGAACAAGGCCCTCAGATCTCGTTGTATTTCAGGTGGAGACCCTTCTGCAGACCATATCTCGACTCGAAATGTCACCCATTTCTTCTATTCAGAGATGTTGCCTGTCCCGCTCTGTTACTTCAGCATTGTATCTATCTTTCGTAAGTTTTCTAATTGTTTTCAATAGGGAGAAGGGTGGACCATGAGGGAAGTTACTAAATTGGAGTAAGGCAAATTATAACGTTATTTGACAGGAGCTCGGGAGGGTACAGTGAGATCAGTTGTTATTGGGCAAGTACACATCTGACATTTGGGAGTCGTTTAAAGGCAAGTTGATCAAATTTCAAGACTGGCGTGTTCCAGTAAAGTCAAGTCACTTTTATTTATATAGCACATTTGAAAAAACAACTCTCGTTGACCAAAGTGCTTTACATTGGTGGAGGTACTAACGTTATACAACAGCAGGTCATAGATTAAATACAAACATCACTACATACATATAGCCCTCGCTCAGAGGATGTCAAGAAAGGCTTGGGAGTACAGATGAGTTTTAAGTCTCGACTTAAAGGAGTCAATGGAGGGGGCAGTTCTGATGGGAAGAGGGATGCTGTTCCACAGTCTAGGAGCTGCAACCACAAAGGCGCGGTCGCCCCCTGAGCTTATGCCTAGACCGCGGGATGTTCAGTAACCTCAAGTCGGCCGATCTGAGGGACCTGGAAGTGGTGTGGTGGGTAAGCAGACTTTTGATGTAGGTGGAGGCAAGCCCATTGAGGGCTTTGTAGACATAAAGGAGGATCTTGAAATTTATTCGGAGCCGCACAGGGAGCGAGACCAGGATCGGTGTGATGTGGTCCCTTTTTCGGGTGCCCGTCAGGAGTCTCGTTGCGGCGTTGTGGACCAGTTGCAGGCGGGACAGGGAAGATTGGCTGATAATAATAATAATGGATGGGATTTATATAGCGCCTTTCTAGATACTCAAGGCGCTTTACATCGCATTATTCATTCACTCCTCAGTCACACTCGGTGGTGTTGAGCTACTTCTGTAGCCACAGCTGCCCTGGGGCAGACTGACGGAAGCGTGGCTGCTAATCTGCGCCTACGGCCCCTCCGACCACCACCAATCACTCACACACATTCACACACAGGCAAAGGTGGGTGAAGTGTCTTGCCCAGGGACACAACGACAGTATGCACTCCAAGCGGGATTCGAACCGGCTACCTTCCAGTCGCCAGCCGAACACTTAGCCCATTGTGCCATCTGTCGTCCAGTGTAGAGGGAGTTGCAGTAATCTAGGCGGGAGGAGATAAGTGTGGATGATCTTTTCGAGGTCATCAAACTGGAGGAATTGTTTTATTTTAGCTATCGTCCGATGCTGAAAGAAGCTAGCTTTTACCACGGCATTGACTTGTTTGTCAAATTTCAATGCTGAGTCAAATATCACACCAAGGTTTTTGACGTGAGATTTGAGTAGTGGGATAAGGCTTCCAAGGCTGCCTGCTATCATTTTGATTGAGTCCGAGGGGCCGAGAAGGATGACCTCAGACTTGCTCTCGTTTAATTGGAAGAAGTTCGGGGCCATCCAACACTTTATATCCTCGAGGCAGCGGGTAAGGTTAAGCAGATTTGATTGGTTTTTGGACTTCAGGGGAGATAGAGTTGTGTATCGTCTGCATAGCAATGGAAGGAAATGCCGTGCCTTTCAATCACTTGGCCTAAGGGGAGCATATACAGGGAGAAGAGAATGGGGCCAAGGATGGAACCTTGTGGAACCCCACAGTAAAGAGAAAGGCAAAGTAAGAGAACTTTGGATGACCAAAGAGGTTATAAGCTTGGTCAAATAGAAAAAAGTACATGCAAGGTTTAAGAGGATAGAATCAGCCAGAGCCTTTGATGAATATAAAGAAGGAAAGAGCTTGCGAGAGTTTAGAAGGGCCAAAAGGGTCCACGTTGGCTTTAGCAAGTACACAAGCATAGGTCCACAAGCTAGGACCTGATCTCTGCTTTATGAAGATTATGTACATCTTTGTTTTCGTACTTGAGATCTCCATTTGCAAACCTATGGATTACATATGCCTCTTTATTAATGTTACTGAAATGATTTACACAAAATGACTTCATTCTGCCATATGCCTACCCATATGGACGATTTGACTACACTCTCTGCTGCTACCCCCCCCCCCCCCCCCTCCATGTGCTGTAATATGCGAACTTTGACATTTTGCCCTGCATACTCATTTCCCATATACTCACATGCATATATACGCACACACACACATGTGTACATGTGTTTGCGCATTTCTCTTACAGTATATGACTTCTTTATGTGTGGTATTAAGGTACTACATGTAGTACCTATACAGTACCTTAATACTATACATAAAGTCATCATTAGGGCAGCACAATGGTGCAACAGTAGAGTTGCTACCTTACAGAGCCGGAGACCCAGGTTTGATCCTGACTATAGATGCTGTCTTCACAAAGTTTGTACATTCTCCCTGTGAACACGTGGGTTTTCTTCGGAAGCTCTGGTTACCGCCCACACTACAAAGACATACAAGTTTGTAGGTTGATGTGAGGGGGGGGGGAGAAGAAAGAAGAAAGGAAGAGTCAGAGACAGTGGGCTGAGGGAGAGCTGAGGAGAAAGCAGGGACTACCTGAAATTAGAAAAGTCAATGTTCCTACCGCTGGGGTGTAAACTGCCCAAGCGAAACTGCCTTGGGCAGTTTACACCCCAGCGGTATGAACATTGACTTCTCAAATTTCAGGTACTCCCTGCTTTCTCCTCCCCTTCTCAGCTCCCTCAGCCCTCTGTCTCCGCCTCTTCCTTTCTTCCCGCCCCCACATCAGTCTGAAGAAGGATCTCGACCCGAAACGCTGCCTATTTCCTTCGCTCCATAGATGTTGCCTCATCCGCTGAGTTTCTCCAGCATTTTTGTCTACCTTCGATTTTCCAGCATCTGCAGTTCTTTCTTAAACAAGTTTGTAGGTTAATTGATTACAGTAAAAATTGTAAATGTTCCCAAGAGTGTAGTGTATGTAGTGTAGTGTAGTGTAGTGCAAGTGTATGGGATGGTCATTGGTTGGCATGGACTGAAGGGCCTATTTCCATGCTCTATCTCTAAAGTCTAAATCTTGAACATCTCCAGCCAATCTTGGTCAGAATTCATCTAGAGGACTGCAAGCAACTCTGGTCACCAAGAACTAGAAAGATGCAATCATCCTGGACAGAGGAGATTCAACAGGATGTATTCTGGAATAGAGACGTCCAGTTATGACCAGAGACTGCAGAAGCGATATCTGTTCTCCCAGGAGCACAAGCGTTTAAGCAGGTACATGATTGAGGTACATAAAGTTATGAGGGATATAGGGTTACAAGGGCAATCTGCAGGAAGTGCCCCCACCCACCCAGCATCTCTGGAGAGAAGGAATGGGTGACGTTTCAGGTCAAGACTTCTTCAGACTGATCTAGATAAAACTAGAGTATATTGGCTTAGAACAAGGGGTCAAGGGTCTATTAAGGGGACCTTGTTCACACCGAGGGGCAAGTTTCTGGAATGTTCCCGAGAGAGTAAGTTGTTGAAGTTGGGTCGCCGACAGTGTCTAGATGACCACTTGAATCGCCAGGCCATAGATGGCTACGTACCAAGTGATGAATGATGACAGTAATACAGAACAGTGCCTACTAGCTGGCATGGATGGTTTGGGCTGAATGACCCGATTCCATGCTGTACAGCTCCGTAATTCTAATTAGCCATTGTGACTCTCAGCTTTGTCAAATATACAAGCACATAGGCATTGGCCATTTATCTCATAAAATGGTTCCCTTGGTGAAACTGGTTTTTATAGTGCCTTTCATTAATACAGCACTGCTTTTGAAATGTTTAGGAAACAGCCATTTTGCAAAAAACTCACAAATGGTAATGACGCAATGGCCAGATAGTTTGTGCGATGTTTGTCGATACATACATTTTGACCAGAGAAGCACTCTGCTCCTTGTTTAAAAAAAGCAACAGGCCCTTTAATTCATACCCAAAAACTGTTTAACTCCTTATCGGATATAAAGGTGCCTCAAAGTGCATGCATTCATTAATGCACAGTACACATGTACAATCATTAAATACCAGCTACAGATGAAGTGCTTTTAGTTGGTCTTCGTGCCACAGACAATTGTTCTTATAAAAGGAATAAATCTGTGGAAAAACAGGTTTCTTTAACCTCACAAACCTGAAGCAGCTAACTTACTTAATAGGAGACACTGTAGTTCTTCAACATTCTTACAAGTAATGATCATGGATAGCTTTGTATGATGCAAGTTTACTTCCTTTATACTCTTTTTTTTAAAGTTTGGAATTTACTTAAGAAAAATAATGCTAGAATTTGAAACCATTTCATTTAACTGAACTAACCATCAGCCATCTTATCCAAGATCAACTTTCATAGCATGCCGTCAGAGATGCATAATGCTAATATTATGTCACTCACTCAATGTCATAACTACCTTAAAAAGAAAATGAAGGCATGTCTAAATGAAGTGGAAAGTGAAAACTGGAATAGGTAGTTATCCAAAACTGTTGAATTCTACAATGTCAGAGCTACCAAGTTTTGTCAGAGCACTTCAGTATTCTAGTACCTGAAAATCAGTATTTTATGTAGTGCCATTTTGCTGAAAAAAGTGTTTTTTGTGTGCGGTAAGAGTACAAGAATGCATAAATTTGCTACCAATTGACATGTCTTCTACACACCTTACTTGACAGTGCATTCATTGCCATCTCTTTGTATACTGCTGTTTGAACAGCTGCTTCCTGCTTTTAGCACCAGATGATGATGATGCCATTTTGGAAGCCTCCCTTTCCCTCCCTCGCTCTCCCTCCCTCCTTCCTCTCTTTCCCTCCCTCTCCCTCCGTCCCACCCTCCCTCTCTCTACACCCTTTATCCCTCTCCCCCTCCCTCTCTTATTCCCTCTCTTATTCCCTCTCTTCCTCCCACTCCCTCTCTCCCTCCAAGTCTGTGACCCATAGCGCTGTGGCCATAGCGCTATGTGTAAAGCTCATAGCGCTATGTGTAAAGCTCATAGCGCTATGTGTAAAGCTCATAGCGCTATGTGTAAAGCTCATAGCGCTATGTGTAAAGCGCTCCAGCTGGGAGCGCTATTTTTAGAACCCATAGCGCTGTTCGTTTAAATTCCCACACGTTAAACTGACAGCACGGTTTAAACCTGGAGCGGAACAGGCAGATCAAAGCTTGCAAAAATAATCATCCAGATCTTGAAATTTAAAATACTAATAGATATAATTTTTAGAGTTACAGTATGACTTATATCCTGGCATTTTTTAAGCAGCAAGATGAAACAGGAAGTAAGGCTGATTTTTTTTTTTTTAATCCATATTTTACAAAGCAATTCCATACATCCGTATTCTGATCGCATTTCCGTACAAAATACGGAAAATCCGTACTACTTGGCAGCTCTGCAATGTATCCTGAAATTTGTAACATGCATGCAACGATTGCAACTCCAAAGACACCTCTGTCAAGCTTCTCAAGTTTGCGGACGACACAACCCTGATTGGACTGATCCAGGATGGGGAGGAATCTGCCTACAGACATTCCTGTGTCACAGCTACCGTCCTGGTGCCGTAGCAACAACCTGGAGCTCAATGCTCTTAAGACAGTGGAATTGATTGTAGACTTTAGGAGAGCTACCCCTCCCCTCACCCCACTCACCATCAACAACACCACAGTCACATCTGTAGAGTCTTTTAAGTTCCTGGGAACCATCATCTCCAAGGACCTTAAGTGGGGGGCTACCATCGACTCCACAGTCAAAAAGGCACAACAGAGGATGTTATTCCTGTGGCAACTGAGGATGCACAATCTGCCACAGGCAATGATGGTCCAATTCTACACGGCCATAGTAGAGTCTGTTCTCACCTTCTCCATCATGGTCTGGTTTGGCTCAGCCACCAAGCACGACACCAGGAGGCTGCATCGAATCGTCCGATCAGCAGAGAAGATTGGCTGCAACCTTCCCTCCATTGATAAACTGTACACTGCAAGGGCCAGGAAGCGAGCGGGCAAGATCATCTCTGACCCCTCTCACCCTGGCTACAAACTCTTTGAATCACTCCCCTCTGGAAGGCGACTCCGGACTGTCAAAGCTGCCACAGGCAGACATAAAAACAGTTTTTATCCACGGGTAGTTGCTCTACTCAACAGCCAAAAATCTGTAGCCTCCCTTTGATCTGGTATTTTGTTGGTTCACATGCTTGATCAATGGTGTTTTATCATTAATGTTTTATTATTAATGTTTAGTGTTTTCTGAGTCATTCGTAACTGTCACTGTATGTCATGCTGTTACTTGTGGACGGAGCACCAAGGCAAATTCCTTGTTTGTGAATACTTGGCCAATAAACTTACTTACGGAATGTGAGGTACTGTTCCTCAAGCTTACCCTGAGCTTCATCGAAAAAGTGCAGGATGTTAAACAGAGATACAAGAATGAGCATGTCAGGGTAGGAATAGCAAGTAATTGAAAGCTCAGGGACACATTCATGATCGAAAGAAAGACATTTCTTCAAAGTGTCACCCCATGATGGTTTCCATGATGTAAAAACCATTATATGCACTGAATGCAGTATATTAAACTAGAACAAGTTCACGCAAAAAACGCTGCATCACCTGAAAATGTGAGTGCCTGGAAGATAAAGGGAGGAGGCCGATGGGCAGGTGTTGCATTTCAGTTGCGACATTAGCACTGACACCATTTCCTCTGTTGGATAGTTGCAAAAGATAAGATATGCCATTACTTTCAAGAGCAGGGAAAATCCTGCCGTGACATTGAGCTTTTCTTCCGTTGTCCAAAATTTGTTATTAAACCCACCAAAAAAAGAGACGCCATTGTAGTCTGGCAAGCTGACCTCTACCATGCTGAGAGCAATCGCCAGCTCTTGGACACCTCCTCATACCTACCACTTGACCATGAAGCCACAGACGATCACCAGGCCATCAACCCCCAGACTGTTTCCAATCTCATCACCTCTGGCAATTTCTCCTTCACAGCCACCAACCTTATTATTCCCCAGCCACGCACTGCCCGCTTCCATCTCTCCCTAAATCCACAAAGAGGACTGCCATGGTGGACCCCTTGTTTCTGCATGGTCCTGCACCACTGAACTCATTTCCACATACTTTGATTCCATCCTATCCCCCTACCCCCCCCCCCCCTCATCCAGTCCCTTCCTACCTACATCCGAGACACGTCAAACATCCTTCAACTCTTGAATAACGTTGTGTCCTATCCATCATTGGCTCATTAATACCATGGATGTCCATTCTCTTTATATCTCCATTCCCCACCAGGAAAGTATCAAGGCTCTCCGGTTCTTCACTGAACAGAGACCCAATCAATTTATCTGTACATTTGCCTGATGGAAGTTGTCCCCACCCACAAAACAACTCTTGACTCGTCTCTCTTTCATCAATTTAAAGGTGTAGCCATGGGCACTCACATGGCCCCAGCTAAGCCTTTTTGGTGGTTGCATCAAACAGTCCTTGTTTCAGACGTACACTGGTACAACCACCCAACTCTTTCTCCACCAAATCTGCAACTGCATTGGGGTGCCTCCTGCAACCGTGCAGAACTTGTTGATTTCATTAACTTTATCACTAACTTAAACCCCCGTCCCACTGTACGAGTTCATTCCAAGAGTTCTCCCAAGTTTGCCCCGACATTTTTCATCATGTTGAAAAATCTTCACGAGTCTTCCCGTGCTTACCTGCCGTTAGCGAGTCTTCCCGAGTACCTGCCGTTAGCGCTAAGAGACGTCCCCGAGCGTCGACGTACCCGCTACGTTCATTCTCCGTGGTTACGAGTTTGATTTTTTTTTTAAACTCGGGAGAGCTCTTGGAATGAACTCGTACCGTGGGACAGGGCTATTACAAAGACGTTATCCTCTACTCTCCATTTCTCCATCTCGGCTGCATCTGCTCCCAAGATAAGGTTTCCAAAGGACCAACGTATCATTCTCTAACATTTCCATCACCTCCAACATGATACCACCACCAGTCACATCTTCCCATCCCCATCCTTTCCACCTTCCACAGAGAACAGTACCTCTGCAACTCCATGGTTCACTCATCCCTTCCCACCAAAAACTACCCCCTCACCAAGAAATGTAATACCTGGCCCACACCTCCACCCAGGGACCCCAGCAGTCCTTCCAAGTGAAGCAAAGATTTACTTGCACCTAGTCTAACCTCATTTACTGCTTCAGATAATCACAATGTGGCCTCCTTTACATCGGCAAGGCCAAGCATAGACTCACCAACAGTTTCGCTGATCACGGGCTCAGTCCCCACCAAGGCCTACCGGACCTCCCAGTTACTCCTCTTCCTAAACTGCCTCCTCCATTGCCAGAGTGGGGCCACATGCAAACCAGAGGAACAATGCCCCACATTCTGTTTGGGTAATTTACAACCAAATAGTATGAACACTGAATAACTACCAAATCATTTCTGTATTTGCTATATTATAATTAATGACCATTCTTTTAAAGTAATCATTTATCGTTTTTGTATACGGGATAAGAAAGGCAACACAAAGCTCGTAAGTCGAATTTGGTAAAACTGGCTTGTGTTAAAATACATAAAACATGGATGTTCATAAATTTTGAATGTTTTTTGAACGCTGGAATAGTAGTTTTTCAAAATTAAAAATTAAGAGTCTCCATCAACCATACTGACAATTCTATAATCAGAATCAGAATTACAAAAACTCCTAATCCCAGCAATGTAATTTCACATTTCCACTCAATGTTCCACTAAAGGGCCTGTCCCACTTGCCGGCGTCATATCAGGGTCGCCAAAAGATTTTGAGCATTTCAAAATCCAGCGGCAACAAAAAAGTCACGACACTTGAAAACACACTACGCGTCAATACGTCATCACGCCACAAATTTTTTGGTGACCTGATACGTCAGTCAATTATGCCGGAAGTCGCCGGAAAAAAAAGAAGAAGAAAAAAATCGCCATGTGGGACAGGCCGTTTAATCTCTTTCATGTTTACAAAACTATGCAAATACTGCATAATTTATTTAAATTGCATTGAGTATACAAAAATAATGTTCCTGGAGTATGTGGCAGATTGGTAACCCAGAGATCTTGACTATAATCCATCAACTAGAATTCATATCCTCCACCATGGCAGTTATGGAATTTATGGGTCGCAGTTTAAGGATAAAGGGGAAATCTTTTAGGACAGAGATGAGAAAAACATTTTTCACACAGAGAGTGGTGAATCTCTGGAATTCTCTGCCACAGAAGGTAGTTGAGGCCAGTTCATTGGCTATATTTAAGAGGGTTAGATGTGGCCCTTGTGGCTAAAGGGATCAAGAGGTATGGAGAGAAGGCAGGTACAGGATACTGAGTTGGATGATCAGCCATGATCATATTGAATGGCGGTGCAGGCTCGAAGGGCCGAATGGCCTACTCCTGCACCTATTTTCTATGTTTCTAAATATAATTATAATCTACAGTTTGCATCAACAATAACAAGTCTTAATAACTGTCACCACAAAAATTTTGTTGTAAAAACCCATCTGATGTTTACGCAAGAAAACCTCCCATCATTATCCAGCCTGGTTTATGTGCAATCTAAACCTTTGTCATGTAGCAGACTCAGATCCCCTCAGGAATGGTGTGACAAAGCCAGTTGTGGCAAGCTCACCACAACCTTGTCAAGAGGCAATTAGCAAATATAGATAGTACTGCTGTAGTATAGCACACTGAATTGAATTTAGGATTCTGGAATTAATCTCAACACGATTGCATAATAGGTGTGCACAATAAACTCATACAGTTAATTCACAATGTATTCTGCACTTGGTAAGGTTTTTTAACACTTCAAAGTGTATATGAAGCAGCTTTGTCCATGATTCAAGCCTTCATTTCAGCAAAGTCGTCACAAAAGCAAAGAGCATTTATTTCACAAACTTCAACACAAGTGTTGTATCTAGCCCATTAATAGAAGCCAGTTACAGGCAGTCTACAGGTTCCAGAAAACTATCCATAACCTTTTTTTTTCATAAATCAGAAGTGGACAAGATCAGCATGCAGTAGAGCATGACAGACACACCCAAGACGGGAGAGCAGACCGACACGGGAGGAGCTCCAGCCAGCCTCACTAAATCAGTGAGCGAGGGAGTCTGCTCATTCATTCTGGCTTTGCTCAGCTTGACGCAGCCCTCAATTATTGTTGATTGTTCGTATATGTGGGTTTCTGTCTATACATTGTGCATTCATAACCAGGGGAAGACTTAAAGTCTCCCCAGCACAGCCTGACTGGCTAAGCATTTATTATTCTTTCCATTTTGCAGATTTTACATTTTTTCAGACAAAGATTAGAAACTTCAAAAGTTCTAAGTCCTGATCAGCCTTCACTTTTCTCTGACTCAGTCTTGCCCATGTCATATTAGGGAACTATAGGCTAGCAGGCCTGACGTTAGTGGTGGGAAAGTTGTTGGAATGATCTATGTGAACAGGATCTACCAGCATGTGGATAGGCACAGGCTGATTAGGGATAGTGAGTATGCCCTTGTACAAGGAAATAGTACCTCACAAATCTGATAGTTTTTTTTTTTTAAATAAGAGGTCACCAAGAGGATTGATTAGGGCAGGGCAGTGGAGTTTGTCTATGTAGACTTTAGCCAGGTCTTTGACAAAGTCTCCAATGGGATGCTAATTTAGAAGGTTAGACCACAGGAAATCAAAGGTGAGCTAGACAAATTAATTCAAAATTGGTTTAGTGGAAGGAGTCGGGGCATATTTTCTGATTGGAGGCCTGTAAACAGGAGTGTCGCAGCGTCACTACAGTTTATCTCATAAATTTGTAGATTACACCAAAATTAATGGTATAGTGGACAGTGAGGAAGGATACCCAGGTCTACAACAGAGTCTAGATCAGTTGAGAAGGTGGGTCAAGGAATGGCAAATGGAATTCAATTCTGAAAAGTATGAGGTATTGAATTATCAAACAGAGCAGGCTCTACACAGTAAATGGTAGAGTTATGGAGAATGTTGCAGAACAGAGAAATCAGGGAGCACAGGTGCATGGTTATCCAAAAGTGGTGAGTCAGATGGACGGTTTGGTGAAGAAGCCTTTGGCACACTTGCTTTCAGTGGGACAAAGTAAGCACAAAAGCTGGAACATTATGGTGCAGTTGTCTAAGTCTTTGGTGAGTTCTGGTCATCGGCTTTTGGAAGGTTGTAAATTAGCTTGGCAAGTTTGTAAAGTTAGGAAGAGTGCTGAAGAGATTCAGCGGAATGTTTCTAGGACTTGAATGTAGGGAGAGGTTGGATAAACTGGGATTTTTGTTCCTTGGAGCGTAGGAGGCTGAAGGATGTCCCTATTGAGGTGTACACGGGCATGGACAAAGTGAATGCTCACGGTGTTTTTCACCAAAGTAGAGGATTCTAAAACAAGAGGCATTGGCTTAAGGTGAGAAAGGAGAGATTTAAAAGAGACCACAGCAGTAACATTTTCAATCGGAAGATAGTCCATATCTGGAGTGAGATGCCAGACGCAGCTATGAAGTGGTTACAATTATAATAGTCATTTGTTCAGATACATGAAGAGGAAGTGTTTAGAGGGCTATGGGACAATAACAGGGAAATGGGACTTTATACCAACTTGGATGACATGAAGGCAAGTCAAAGGACCTGTTGCTGTGCAATATAACTCGATGACTATGTATTTTCGCATGTTTTCACTATCCCTTCTTCCAATCTTCCGAACCTCTACAATCCCAAACAATCTGTCCCTTCAGATAAGCTTCTGTTTTATTCCTATTTCAATTACAAGCCTGACATGGTGCTGAACGATCCACTATCTTCACCTCAGTTTCCATTTCTTTGGTCATCACACCAAATAGTGGATTCTTCCACCTACCTTCAGAATTCCTTTTCCAGATGGACTTCTGTGTTCTTACCACTCTTGGTCTGTTCATCACAAATTGCACTACTGCGAAATTGCCCGATTCAACTTTTTTTTTTTTAAACCATTCTTCCTCATCCTAACCATCTTGTTCCAGACCTTAATGAGGAAAGCACGAACGAGGGCATCTCAGGTCTCAGATCCCAAAGCAATTTTTAAAATCAAATTAGATTGCTACCTTGTACAGGAAAAGTAGTTGAATACAGGAACATTTATTTTGCACCAAAACCGCAAACAGTCTAAAATGTAAACTCGTGAAATGAATGCATAACTCAAGTCCTTACTCATGAATAATATATACTTTTAAATAATTGATAAGATCTAAATACAAGTAACAGCAGGATTAAACTGAAAAAATCTCTGTAATCAAGAGAAATAAAGTAGCAATAAATAAACATATTATAACAAATATGTATCTAATTATAGCCCCAATTATATTTTATTTAAAAGGTTGATTTACAAATAAAACTTTGTAACATCCAAAAAGTGTATAAATCACAGATCTAGAACAAACAAATGGTAAAATCATAAAAGATGCCCAAACTACACATTGGAATACATCCATTTCATACATATGACCATGGGTTGAGGAGTGGGGCATCTTTGTTAAAACATGAAAAAAAAAAATCAGAACCAAACATTTATGATTAACTCCTAAATGATCAAACAACTATGATCAATAAAGAAAGTATATCCGTGCGCCAAAAATGACAACAGGAAATTTGACAGCAGAAAAAAAATGTGCAAACAAGTAAGCTTCAGTTTCACAGTGCTCCAAGTATATAACAGGTTGGTATTGTCTAATCCAATTGAGGATTTTGACCACAGCAGGCAGCAATTCAGCTGTGGAGAAATTCTTCATCATTTGAATTTAAGATACATAAAATGTCTATTGCAACATAAGAAATGTTTCTCAAAATAGTCATTCTTTGCTATTCCTGATTTTGGTTCCGAACTATTGGAGTTTTAATCAGGGAAAGATAGCTCCTCAAAAACACTGTGGCCACCATCAAACTATACAGTAGTTAGTAATGTATTTAAAAGTGAGTTTGATCCATAGTTTTCATTTATTGATTTTTTCCTTGTTTTTTATGTTATCTATGAGTATTATGTTTACAAGCTTGTTATGCTGCTGCAAGTAAGAATTTCATTGTTCTGTTGTCAGTACGTATGACAATTAAAAACTCCCGACTCATTTCAACTTTCCCCCCCTCACACCTTAAAGCTATGTCATCTAGTATTTGGCATTTCCACCATTATAGAAATATTCTGATTTCCTCACCCTGCCCATGCCTCTCATGTTATAAACTTATACCACGTCTCCCCTCAGCTTCTGACACTCTACAGAAAACAATTCAAGTTTGACCAAAGATAGACACAAAAAGCTGGAGTAACTCAGCAGGACAGGCAGCATCTCTGGAGAGAAGGAATGGGTGACGTTTCGGGTTGAGACCCTTCTTCAGACTGGTTAGGGATAAGGGAAACGAGAGATATAGACGGTGGTGTGGAGAGATAACGATCAATGAATGAAAGATATGCTGCCTGACCCGCTGAGTTACTCCAACTTTGTGTCTATCTTTGGTTTAAACCAGCATCTGCAGTTCCTTCTTACACAATTCAAGTTTGACTTTCCCTTCCACATAGCTCGTACCCTCTAATGCTGGTAGCATTCTGATAAACCTTCTGCATCCTATCCAAAGACTTCACATCCTTGCTGTGATGGGGCGACCAGAACTGCACACTATATTTTAAATGCAGTTTAACCAAAGATTAATAAAGCCTCAATGTGTACATGTAACGCCGACAAATGATGGTAAGCATACTGTACGCTGCCTTCACTATATCTATTAGTGCTGCTACTTTCAGGGAGCTGTGGATTTGGACCCCAAGATCCTTCTACATTAATGCAGTCCTTCATAGCTCTAAGACAGACACAAAAAGCTAGAGTCATTCAGCAGGTCAAACAACATCTCTGGAGAAAAGGAATAGGTGATGTTTTGGGTCGAGACCCTTCTTCAGACCATCACAACTCTGTTCTCTAATCACTAAACATCCAAGATAGCTTTGAGAAAACATCTCAACAGTAAAATGAATGTGAAAGCAATGTTATCAGAGTATAATGGCTGATAAATCATTGCTCCCTGAAAGTGGCAACAAGTAGATGGTACAGAAGGCGCACAGTAAACTTGCCTTCATCAGTCGGGCAGCAGGTATGACTGTCAGGAAGTCACGTTGCATTTTTAGGCCATATTGAGTATCGCGTGTAGTTCTTGTTCATTTCAGAAGACCTTTGATAAAGTGAAGGAGGGTCTGGGGGTGGTGGGGTGGAAGGGAGCGGCGTCCTGAAGAGCTGTTTCCAGGGGCTAAAACATGAGCCCCACCAACAGCCATGTCATCGAAACAAGCAGTGGGCAAAGGGCTCGTAGTGTACTCTGTAAGTCGGGAGTGAGGTTGGAAGCCAGGGATGGGTTGGCAGGTCATTTCATTCACATTCAGTTTGTTTTATGTTAGTTTCTGACACTCCATGGTGCTTTAGAGACATGGGACGGGTGTCATTAGCAGGCTAAGAGTATATTATTGTTTCATCATCACATGACCTGCTGGCCCAGAAAAATGGATAATCCAGAAAGGCTCTGGAACGACGGTGCTGAAAAAAATAAATCAGTGTTCAACCGTGGATAAGCATTGGTAAACTTTTGAGATTTGAATTTGTTTTATTTTGTACTAGTTCAAGATTCAGGATTTAATTTAATTGTCACATGTACCAATTAATAGTTCTCTTAACTCTATAAAGTTCAGACTTAATAAGTGAGTTTGGTATTCCAAAAAACGCAAGGAATCATGGGATTTGTCAAAGGTCATTCACGAAAAAAAAGCGAACAGGGTGCCAGGTAGCAGGTGAGCAGGGTGTAACAGCGAGAGGGGGCAAATGCAAGTGGGAGGCAGGGGTAGAGACTGGCCCAGCGGAGAGACTGTGAGAGGTGGGGGAGAGAGAAGGGGGGGGGGGGGGTTTGCGTTTTGCTCACAGATGTGTTCAGTACAACTTCATCGCCGACGTGGTGGAGAAGGGGCCGGCGGTGGTTTACGGGGAGTGCCGGGGTTTGCACGTTGGTTGCAGAGGCGGGCAATGTCCCCCAGTCCCTCCCTCCAGTGTGGAGCGGGGGATGGGGGCGGAGGGATTGTCCTAGCATCGGGGAGTTCTTGCAGAGACAGGGTGTCCAGGACCTGCAGTGAAGCTGCGATAGCAAGTTCCTCTCTCCCCATCTCTCTTCCCATCCCTCTCCCCGTCGCCTCTCCCTCTATCCCCCAGTCCCCACCTCCCACACTCCTATCCCTCTTCGCCTTCCTAGGATCTCGATGTAAACCACCGCCGGCCCCTTCTCCACCACGTCGGCGATGAAGTTGTACTTCAGACGGGGGCTAGCGGGGGGGGATGGGCCGAGCAGCCTGGAGCCAGGGGAGTGGGAGGGAGCGGCCGAGGCCCGGGTCCCGCTACACCCCCTCCACATATGCCCGGAACAGCAGCACCGCCGCCCCAAATCCGGCCTCACCTTTACGTTTTGGGTCGAGACCCTTCTCCGGAGATGTTGCCTGACCCGCTGAGTTACTGCAGCATTTTGTGCGTATCCCCGTTGATGACTGGTGCTCGGCTTTGGCCGGCACCGGGGGGGTTAAACGACAGCCACTGGATAGGGCGAGAGGTGCAGGTGACAGTCCCCGGCCCGTCGGGGAACGGGTTCCTCGGGAGTTGGAGTAGAGTTGAGCTGGAGTTAGTGCTGGCTGTAGATAGGTGTCCCGTCACCCGGACATGGATGGGACACTCGGGAGAGGACGGAAGTGAGATCATCCGTTTGCACTTGTTCTACATTATCTACCTCCAGAAGCAATTCAACAGCGCTTGCAGCACCGGAGACCCGGGTTCAATCCCAAATACGGGTGAAACGCAGGTCTGTATACACGCAGCAACTCAGCAGTTTATCACAAATTTATGACCTGGGCATGCGCAGTTGGAAAACCGAACTCGCTTATTCCAATCCTTCCGATGTGAAAGAACAAATCTGGAACATTGTGGAACACAGTGGTTTTAGTAGCTTCACTTATTTTGTGATATAATGAACAAAGAGAGATGTGGATTGTTTTGTGATCATTGTTTTTGTGACCATTTCCCATTTAATAATTTTGGTATGTGCCACAGGGTAGTTAAAGCGATTTAGTGTAACTACAAACATTAAATTCGACACACCAAACAAGGCTAACACAATACCAACCAATTAGGTAACATAATTCCTTCTTATAATTTTTATTTTGATAAATGAAGATCAAAATTCGATATTTTTGCGAGTATTTGCATTCCTCATTATTTTAGTAAATGTACACATACATCAAGATAACAAATTCGTAGTCCCGATATTAGCAAATGCTTCCCCAAGAAGATGAGCAAGATCTGGTGAATTTAACGGTCTCTTTTCTTGCAACCTGAAGGAATGGTCTGGCAACCTTCACGTTTGCATTTCAACACAAACTTCATAAAATAGGTATGTAGAGGGAAGTGGAACAACAAAGGCCGTAAAATAGAGAAGTTGGTTATTGTCAGTTTTACATTAAATAACAATTCCCTGCTGCTCATTTGTTTTTGGAACGATTACACAGAAACATAGCAAGACTACCATCTTTTCTGCAGATTTACAACACAAAGCGGTTGCTTGCATCAACCAATAAATTTGACTTGAAGTAATAATTTGCATCTGGCGATTACCAGCAAGTGTTAACTGTGACTACTGTGCTCCAATTACATTCTACAAGCTCTATGCAAATGGAAATTGTCATCAGCCAAAATCCATTTACTATTGTTAGTATAGGACCATATATTAGCTACAAAAATAACCCACAATTCCAACGTTTTAATTCAACTCTTGCTAAACTCCAGCTACACAATCCATCGTTCCACACAAAAATGCAAGATTTTAGTGAATGTCTATTGACTGCTAAAGGCACCGTTCGCAAATCGACTTAATGATTATTTTCCATTAAGTTTTCACATCTTTAGAAGATTTTCTTGCGTTTTGAATTAATTCTGTACATAGCTAACTTTGACTCCACTTTCACTTCAGATGATTCCATTTAAAACCCAACCACGGTGCTCGGGTAGCTTCATTTTTGTTAATGGCTCGAGTTGTTTGCGTGCACCACTTGAATCTTTGGCACAGCTATCTCTACTAGCCAATTCTCAAACATTTGGCATTCACCCTCACATGCCAATTATGATTCATCTAACTTTTTCAATGCTATAGTTAAAAAAAGTATTCAATCTTTTATCCAGTAAATCATCTAGGTGATCCAAAGATGTGAGCCACTTACAAATGTATGCAATTTTAATGCACTCGTTAGGCACAATTAATAGTTTCAAAAATCTCCATGTTGCAATTTCATTCGATCTTCAAGTAGGCAGATTAAAAAGTTGTGTTTAATTAGACAAGTGTGAATACAACTATACTTGGCACTTTAAACAATATACAACAAATCTGCATTAACATAACATTTTTCCCAGGATGACACATGCACCATACTTCACAGAAAATGTAAAATGTATTAGTACTAAGAACAAGAATTACACTCCTACACAATATTCCCATTGAACAACTGATGCTTTTCCAACTAAATTGGAAGATAAAACAAGTGTTGAAAAGTCCTGCCCATCAAAATAAAGTAAAACACCAAATCAATTCTAAGATTTTTGACTTCCAGAGGTATTGAAGCATAACAATACATAAAAATAAAAACACTCAAGATTGAACCTTGCAATAGAGGCTTTTGAAGTGAACTACAATGTATAACTACTGTACCTTGTAAAACTACAGTAGTACAATATTGGAATTTATATGTTGCTGCAGTTGATTTCAGTCGAAGTGGAGAAAATCTAGAGCTTAAAAGGAAGCCATATTTCTTGATCTCAATAGCTTGAAACATTTTCTTTAAGGGCAGAAAATATCTTTTGATTAATATCTTTTACATCTTAGGCATTGGATATCATCAACTCTACATTGTCATGTCCTTAAAAATATTTAAATATGCCTCAATTTAAACTGGTAAAGGTGAGTGAAGATATAAACCTATTGAACTGAAAGAACTTTATATGAAGTTTGGCCAATAATTTATTGCCTTTTGTAAGTTTCAAACCAGTTTGACAAGAATCACAGGTCATGAAATAAACAAACCCATGAAGACAGGCGATTTTGTTGGGTGCCACTATTCCATAATTTTGTCCATGCCCTGATGGGCTTGTGATGGAATATGTAATGCTTAGAGAGCTTCAGATCGTTTGAATAAAAACAATCTGACATTTTATCTCATAGTATAGTTTTAATTTAGTTGGGCCTTTTGCTCAACTGCTTTATGAGCTCTGTACTTAGTGGAGAGGTCATGTGCAGTGCTGATTTGTGTGTTATGATTCTGTGCCAGCCACACAGGTCCATCATAAAGGACAGGCCTCAATACACTGTGGTACGAACTAAGGAACAGATTATTTTTGATTTTATCTCATGTAAAGAGGCACGATTAATTAATGAGGGGCAGAGTGGTGGCAGAGTCTCTTGAACTGCTGGCTGCTGCTCCACTGACACATTTTCAAACCCCAATATTGGCTGTGGGGAGTTTCCATGGCTGCTCCAGGAGCTTTAGTTTTCTCCCACATTCCAAAGATGTACAAGTTGGCGGGGAGTTTGCATGGCTTTGCTCCAGGAGCTTTAGTTTTCTCCCACATTCCAAAGATGTACAAGTTGGCAGAGTAAATTGCTTCTGCAAATGTTGGGTTTGGTAGAATGAGGGAATTGCAGATTATGGTCCACAGGAATAATTAGTAGGGACATGGTATTGCTCTGTGAGCTGACATAGACTCAAAGGATAAAATGGCCTTCTTAGATTTCAGTGGAGAATATGAAAGTAAAAAGGGAGTCTCTGGGGAAAATTAATCATGTTCAAATTTCATATTCAGATTGAAAGTAAGAAATGTAGGTGTGAAACTTGTGCAGTAACTAAAGGCCAAATTAGTTGGCTACAGTTTAGGAAAGTACATCAGTACAGCAAGATAATTGATCAGCAGTGATAGAAATACAAAATAATACAGTGAACCCTCATGGTGAGGGGGTGGGGAGAAGGGGAATGGTGTCCGTTATTGTCGATTGCCCGCTATAACAGAGCATGGTATTATCACTACAAGTAGTTAAATTAAAGAACTGCAGATGATGGTTAATACACAAAAGGACACAAAGAGTTCAGGTAACTCAGCAGTTCAGGTAACATCTCTGGGGAACATGGGTAGGTGAGGTTGGGACCCTTCATTGGACTGATGCAGTCTGTTCATTTACTCCAGCACTGTGGGGTTTCACCTTTAGGCGCCAATTACGTTACTCTGCACCAGCGAGCTCTTCTTCACCATCTGCTGCATAGTCCAGTTAACGCGACTGTTGTTGCAGCTTACATTGTAGCCCCTGGCCGGCACTGCTACATTCAGGCCGCTGCCAACAACAGGTCACACTTCGTCACTGTAGGGGGGGGGGGGGGCGCTCCAACAACAGCTGCGTCAACTGGACCGCGGAGGGGCTGAAGAAGGGCTCGTTGGTACACTTTGCAAGCCGGATGTGGCATTGGAAGCCAGGGCTGTAAACGAAGGGGAGGTGGTGCAAGCTGCAGGTGGTATTGGCAGGTCAGTCCATTATAACCAAAATCCGTTATAAAGAGATCTGTTAAACGGAGGGTTTACTGCATTTCATTATTCGCAACAAATATTAATTGACAAATAACACAAAGATGATACATTTGTAGCCTACATGGGAATAAAAGGCTAGTATCCAACTCAGCAACATGGTATACAGTTCAGCTAAGTTTAATGATGCCTAAAAATTGAGAAATTTTAGAAACCAGTCATTTCAGATATTTTTTAAAGAAGACAATAAATTGAACATAATTTGGGAAAAGGCATAATAGAATTATACACAGCTTCCCGTGTATAAAATGGAAAAGAATAGCTAGGATAAATATTAGTCCCTCAAAAGAAAATGGTTACAGTATGAACTTCTAAAATTCCCTGGATACTTAAATATTCATAGCAGATTGGTAAATTACATATATAATGCCCAGATTCAAGAAGAAGGAGAAAGCAGGAAATTGTATGCCAGTTGACTAAACATCTGTCATAGGGTAAAATGCTGAAATCTATTATTAAGGAAGTAGTATTAAAACGTTTGGAAAACATTAATAACATCAGACACATTCTGTTTAACAGATGAAACCTTGTTTAAAGATGTAATGAGCTGGATGGATGAAGAGGAATCATCTGGATTTTCAAAACGGGGTTATAAAAGATTATGCAGCAAGAGCTTGTGGCATTGGGGATAATATGGATAAAGGATTGACTAACAACTAGAAAACACTCAGGTTAAATGAATGATCTGCAGGTTTGCAAGATGTAACTACAGGAGTATTTCGGGCACAGAGCTGGGTTTCTATAGCTTACAATCTATATAAGTGAATTGGATGAAGAAACTATTTGCTGATGATACAAAGAAGAAAAATAACTTGTTTGGATGTACACTGTTAGCAAAAAAATAGGCAAACATCAACCAGACAAATGAGTATGAGAAAGGGAATTGTGAGGTTACCAATTTTATTTTCATGCTGTATTTCTAAACTAAAAATAGAATTTGTTAAAATGAAGACCACAGAATGCTACAGAGGAGCCTGTGTGTTCTTGTTCACAAAACAAGGTTAGATGCAGATATAGCAAGAATTAGACAGGAAAATAAAATGCTGACAAAGGGGTGGAGTGCAAAGGCAAGTCTTGTTCTAACTTTACAGGCATTAGTAAATACACATCTGGAGTACCTGCATTGGAGGACAGTTTCTAAAAGGTTTGCTCGATTAATTGCTTTGATAAAACTGTTTCTGGAGGAAGTGTTGAACTAGTATTCACTTCAGTTTAGAATAAATATTTTTTTGATACATGAAAGATTTTAGGAGACAAGGTAGATGCTGAGATTATGTTTTCCCTCATGAAGAACTGAGGGAGCATAGATTAAGAATTAGGGCTGCCAAAATGAGACAGAGAAATCTATTTTCAGAGTGTCATATATTTTTTGAATTCTGAACCCTGGAGCTGTGAAGGCTAAATCATTAAAACATATACAAGCCCAAGACAGGTGCTGGAATTACCAAGAAAATCAAGGATAAGGGAAACAGGCAGGAAAGTGAAACTGAAGCAAAGTTCAGATCAGCCATGCTCTTACTGAAAGGTGGAACACGTCCAAGTCACATGACCTACTTGTTCTTGTGATATATTATACCTCAACCATCATTTTTAATATATTTTCCACTGCACACCATTTCCAATGTTGACATCAGCCATTTATTTATCTGAATTGAAGCAAGATATTCCATATACACTTGGTTAATGGTTCACAAATTTCATGTTCAGTATTGCTAACTAGTGGGAAAAATGATTTCTATGCCCCCAAATGGCTTTGTGCCATTGACTCAAAAGCAAAGTTACATATCCCAACCCAGAAAAAGTGTAAATGTTAAAATACCAAGAGCTTGCCACTGTCCAGCATAATTCTTGTTTAGCAATAAAATCCTCTGCCCAAGTTAAGAGTAACTTGACCAGCACAGAGCACTCGTTGCAGAAATACACATTGGCATTATGAGATTTGTGATCAAATCCTGGAGTCAGAGCTGCCAAGTTTTGTCAGAGCATTTCAGTATTCCAGTACCTGAAAATCAGTATTTTGCTGAGGAAATCAGTATGTTTATGCGGTGCCATTTTGCTGAATGTGTTATTTTTATTTAAAATGTGCAGTCATACCTACGTAAGAGCACAAGAATGCATAACTTTGCTACCAATTGACATGTCTTCTATGCACGTTTCTTGACAGTGCAGTCATTGCCATCTCTTTGTATACTGCTGTTTGAACGGCTGCTTCCTGCTTTTAGCACCAGATGATGATGTAAAAGCCATTTTGGAAGCCTCCCTCTCCCTTCCTCGCTCTCTCCCTCCTTCCTCTTTTTCCCTCCCACTCTCACTCTCCTTCCCTCCTTCCTTTTTTTTAATCTCCCTCCCTCTCTTATTCCTCCCACTCTCTCTCTCCCTCCCTTAACAGTCTGTGACCCATAGCGCTGTGGCCATAGCGCTATGTGTAAAGTCAATATGTGACAGCGCTGTTTAAACCTGGAGCGGGACAGGCAGATCAAAGCTTCCAGATCTTGAAATTTAATATACTAATAGATTTAATCTGTTATAACTTTTAGAGATACATTATGACTTTTTATATCCTTGCATTTTTTAAGCAGCAAGATGAAACAGGAAGTCAGGCTAATTTTTTTTAAATCCGTATTTTACAAAGTAAATCCGTACATCCGTATTCTGATCGCATTTCCAAACAATACGGAAAATCTATACTATTTGGCAGCTCTGTTGAGTGGCAAAATAATTCAAAACCTCACTGTACAGGAATATGTATGGAGACTGTGCTTCAGGAAAAATATTTGGCACAGGCCATTCTGAATTTTACAGAATATCAACAAATTAAAAAATTACAAATGAAAATATTGACAGAAAGTTTCCCCACAATCATCCCTAAAACAGTAATAAATACAAATGTGTTAATTTTCTATTATAAAACAGAAATAATGCTGAAATAAGAAAATGTTTGATCTTTTAAAATGACTTTCCAAGTTTTTCCACATTGCTGCACAATAGATGCGACAAAATTAATCCATACAATAAAGTATTAAAGATCACCCCCATTTCCCAATTGCTCAACGTCTTCCAATGTGAGTTTATCAGGATACAAAGTCAAATGAAAATAAGGCATAACAGACCAATACAAACATCCTTTCCAACCCAAATTGTGAAACTTCCCACACGAATGCTGCCATACATTCCAACAGAACTGTCCACACCATGAAGCATTCCACCCTCACTGGCTTTTTAGAAACTATCAGTGCAGTTTTGATGATTCTGCATTTACAAATAATCAACCTTCAAAAAAATGCAAGATGAAAACAAATCTACAAAGAGTTGCAATGCAGGTTTGATCTAATTCAAGTAGTAAATATTGATTCACTAGGTTGATCCGTAGGATCAAGCAGGTTGAATTATAAGGTAAAATTGAAGAGGACTCAATGGAGTTCAGAAAAATGACAAACATAATTCTAAAGGGATTTGACATTGGAGACAAACAGCAGATATTTCCTTTCTTTGGGTGTACCAGAAGCAAAAGGGATAGTTTCAGAATAAATGATTAGCCATTTAAGACTGAGATAAGTAGGGATTCATTTAGAGGGTTGTGAATGTTAGGATTTTTTTAACCCCAAATAACTATGAAGATTGAATCATTAACTATATTTAAAGCTAATATAGACAAATTTGCAATAGAGAAGAGTTGGTATAGAGAGGGAAGTAGAGTTGATGCCAAGATCAGGTCTACCATGATCTTATCAAACAGCAGAGCAAGCAAGTGTTTATATTGCTTGTTCCTATTTCTTACGTTTTTAATGTCAGTGAATGTAATTTGTAGTTCACTCCAACTGGTTAGAATCAGTTTTCAAATCACATTTTAATATCAAAAACATGGCAGCTACCAAATATAAGTACGATCAAACTTATCAAAATAGTTACCCAATTTTGCTAATATGAAAAAGGATTAAACTCCACAGCTAAAAGTATACAACTTTGCATTCTTGCCATAAATTTAGCATTTGGAAATTCCAGACAAAATTTCAGTAAGGTTTATCCAAAAGATGCAAGAAAATTCTAATACTCCTTCCACATTTTTGAATCTATAGCCTTTCACAAACAAAATGCAAAGTACACCAAGGTAACTGCTAAGAACAGTATGCATTCTTTTTCCAAAGTATGTCCCCCCAAAATAGTAAGCAGAACACAGGAACTAGAAAACATCACAGAACATTTTGAAACCTGGCATTTCAAAAGGCCATTTTTATGCTTCAAGATGGGCAATCATAAAACACCCACCAAGACCTTAAGCTGCAGCATAATTAAGTCGAATGGGCAAATACATCCTCAGTGCATTAAGAGCTAACATAAACCAACTAGCATCTGGCATATTTTAGAAATCTACTTCAAAGTCAGCAATCCACTGCTACACTATTGCTCCACTATAAACAATAATCATTCTACAAAAATAAGAATGTCTAATTTAGCATGAAGTAATTTCCCCCATTCAGTTCTAAAGCTCCTATCAATCTTAACAATAATGCTTTGTTTTCCACTCATTTCAACAAGGTGTTGGAGCCCAGGTCAGGGCAATATGGGGAGCCCCACACCAAAACAAAACTCAGTCAAAAACGAGATTCATTTTGTTAAAACCATAAAATTCAAATTGCTCAATGCAACTCATTTTAACAGAATAATCTTCACATATTTCTGCCAACTTCCACAAGAGCTTGACATCACTTACCGGCGTAAATTCAAAGTTTTTCTGATTTGTTAAGTTTAGAATGTACTCCAATCGAAATTGGTTCTCAGGATTGGCTAATGGGACTGGTGGAACCAACGTATTCATTGCGCCCACTATTGTCTGCAAGAAAAATAAGAATAATTTTGGTCACGCACATAATCCCATTTCCTCCTTCATAATTCTCCAACCACAAATTTCTCTATGCATTTCATACTTGGTATCACATCTCAACTTGTTCTCAAAGCTCATAGATGCTACTCCATAACTGTAAAGTATTCAGGAGCAAAGACAGAATCATCCCCCATTCTGGAAAACCGATCAAACACAATTCCCAACTTCAACTGACAAATGAAGGGCGATACAGCTGCACATCTCGTGGATGCTGCTGCCTCACAGCTTCAGCGAGCTGGTTTCAATCCTAACCTCCAGTACCATCTTTGTAAAGTTCACACGTTTGCCTGCGTTTCCTCCAGGTGCCCAAAACATGGATTTCTAGTTAACTGGTCCTAGTGTGTTGGTGAGCAGTAGAATCATTGGCGGTCGAGGGGGAACATGGTAAGAATAATAAGATTAGTGTACATCAATGTAAACGGGTGTTTGATGGTCAGCACTATGGACCTGCTTCTGGCTGTATGACTATGATAGCATAATATAAATTCTGTTTTGTGCTGGAACACATGAATAAAATACAGACGAAAGACAGGAAATATGCAGAATGCAGCACATGTGAGAACAGATGCAATAGATTGATGCATGAGCTGATGAAATATTATCCATCTAAAACATGGACTCGCATTTCTCTCTCCATAGAGGCAGCCTAACCAGCTGAACATTTCCAGTATTTTCTATTGCGTTAAAATTTTCAGCAATTAAATTGGGATTAACCGTCACTGCATTCCAGTACCAGGATCAATATCCAAAATAGTACTTCCCCTACTGAAGGAAACACCTTCAGACATACAGATGCACTGCTAATAGCCTTCCACAAGTAGGCCAGTAAATAGAATTATTTAAGAGGGGGAGAAACACTGGAGGTCTCACTGTCAGGAATGATTTTTGCAGAGTCCAGTATCACATTCCTTTTCAAAAACAGTGTTCTAGACAGCAATTAATTGTGAAAAATTAGATTCATTATTTTCCTTTCCTTACTCTGGGGCATTGATTCCAACTGTCCCCCAACTTTGGTTTACATTGGTCAACTTAGTTTCTTCCCACACTCCAAAGGCATGGAGGTTTGTAGGTTAATTGGCTTCTGTAAATTGTCCCCAGTGTGTAGGATAGTACTAGTGTACAGGGTGATCACTGGTCGGTGCGGACTCGGTGGGCCGAAGAGTCTGTTTCCACCCTGCAAGTCTAAATTCTAAAGCCTGAAGAAGGGACTCAACCCGAAACATCCTCTACCTCTGCTCTCCAGGGATGCTGTCTGACCCACTGAGTTACTCCAGCAATTTGTGTCCTTTTAGGTATTTTAAGGAATATCTTAACAGGAAAAAAGATAGTGTGGTTTGTTACTGCCGTTGCTGCAGCAGTTAGATGTGGGAATCCTTGAGAAGAGCATTCTTTCAATTAAAGAGTTAATGGACTAGAGATTGGAGCGAGACCTTTCTCCCTATCCAGTACTGGATGTTTAACAAACAATCTGACAGTTTTGAAACAATGCAAGGGTTAAAACAGGTGATGGTGAGATAAGGCTGGCAGGATGACATTGGCTGATGTGTTTAAAGCAAGGACATGTGTTCAAAGTTGCCAAAGAGCAGCACAGAAATGCAAAAGGCAGGGAGTGTAGTGGGAATGGTCTGATCCATGAGGGACACCAATAAACATTCAATTGTTAGCTAGATTCTCTGGCTGTAAATTAATAAATAAAATGGAACTACGCAAGTGGAGTAACATCCACATATACAATTTAAAGGCAGTCTTAAAAATGTGTCACTGGGGCAGGATTGTAGTAGGATGGCATGATTATTGTGTCAAGGTCCATAGATATGTTCAAGGAGGGCAGGAAGGGATAATTACCAATAGAATTTTTGAAATTATTACATTTTATACCAACTATTTTACTCAAACTTTAAACTAGCAATATCCAATGTAAGACATGTACAAAGGCTAGGCAAAAAGATAAGCAAAAAGTTAAGCACTTACCTCTATAGCTTCTTTAATATTATTTTTTATATCTTGAATTTTCCGTTTTTTCTCACTAAAACAAATATTGGATTTTAATACAACTGCATAAGATAACAGTAACAAGTAAAAATGCCATTTAAATGCTGTGAACTCACATTGACAAATCCTTTCAAATATTTAGTTTTTAAAAGCCAGTAAAGCACATGAAATATCTTACAGTTTACATAATACATCTACATTAAGTGAAATATATCAAGATTCAAGTCTTGTATTTTAAAAATTGAGTCATTTCAAACATTGGGTTAACACTGTAATCCCACTGTTGTATCAAATTAAGTTTAATTGGACTTGGTAAGTATTTAAACGTAACTGCTGGGAGAAGGCATCCTGGCCCATGGGACATTGTTAGAGCATATAGTTCTCTCCCGAGAAGAAAATACAAGTTCAAGCTGAAACAACGAAGCAGGTACCATCTGTTGGAACGGACACAATGGCTACTAATTTCAGTTCAATCGCTATTCTGTTGGTATAGCATTAAGTCAACACAATTAAATTTCAAAATTCACATTTTTCACCGCTTGCTTTTACTGTATCATCGTCTGTTTTTGCCATAAAAACCACCACTACTATAAACATTTCTCACTTAAGGATCAGTAAGAACAAATCACTACTGGACTTTGCCACTGTTTCAGTTTCTACCAACAAAATAAAGAATCAACACAAAATAGTAAGTTTAAACCAGAAAGAAATGATCCTCAGTAAAAACAGTTCAATGAAAAATATAACAAAAACAATTAAGGTAGACTGTACAACACTTCTGAAACACATGAAAGAACCTAAAATAGACACAAAAACCAGAGTAACTCAGTGGGTCAATATCTCAGGAGAAAAGAAAAATCTCTTTCGCTCTGCCCCCTTATTCATAGGCATTGGTTCCTTGTTTGCCAACTGTGTATACCACTGTGCCACTAAAATTTCTTCAATGCATCAACTATAGTTTTGCTCCAGCCACTATTATATCCACTAAGTTTTCAATTTTAAATCAAGTAGCTATATTAAGCAAACACGCATATTCCAAATCTATTCCCAATTAAATGCAAGGCTTCAATTGGACAGCATTTTGTGCAAACTGCTGACTTCCAATATCAGGTTTTGGAAATGAATTCATAGGGAAGGTTCCTCTGCATAACACGGTAAAGCTTCAGCAGTCAAATAAATATTAAAGTATTGCAGTTAACAGAAGTGGGGAGGGGACAATGTATCTTGTGTTTATGTCAAAAAATACTATACAAGTAAATACAACTACTTTTCTACCTGTCTGTTAGGAGAAAATGGGGACTGTGGGGGAAGGGGAAAAAATGAATACAAACACACATTAAAGGCACCCCACCCTTCCACCAAGTTTATAGAAGCTGTGTTGGCTTAAGAGAAAGCTGAAAAATATTGCCACTTACTCTGCATGAAATCCATTGACGTGTAAAATTCGCATCTGCTTGACGATGGTGCTTTTACCGGATTCACCAGCTCCTGCATTTAAAGAAACGCAATTTTGAAAAATCAACTTTTTTTTACTCGAAACCGTGGCGAATGTACTCGTGACTTCCCCCTCACCAATATTTTAAAAAGCCTAAGCATACACACTCAATCCGCCATCATGCCTCGATAATACACAAATAGCTTCTGAAAACAGGTCTTTATTTCCTGCCAACCCATATAATCTATGTACTTAATAAAATCAAGGACCGACTCCCTCGGTTTGTCATTTTATATAGATTGAAAAATACATCAAGCTTCAAAAATATGTATACTGTGTCAACAAGCCGAACATTTCCGGTCGATAGCAGGCTCTCTCCTGTTAATACGTCGACCCATTTTATTCATTTAAAGCAAAACTTTAAAATTAATTGCTAGCAAGTTGCCTCCATGTTCAGCCTGTCAACCACGGCCCTTCCCCCATGTTTGTTCTTCATTCAACAAAAGCCTCTCTGAAATGTCACAAATCACGCAATGATCAATCTGCTGCTTAGGGAGGGGATGTGTGGAGGCTGAGAAAGGACATAGAAGGCTGTACAGCTACTAACAGAGGAAAAAGTCCATCTCAATCGCTAGCCTCCATGTTGTGTTATTTCTCCCCCGATACCCGTCCCCTTCCCCTCCAAGGCCTCAAACTAAACCCAGCACCGGCTGCATTAAAATCACTCCGGCTATTCGGCCTACTGGTCATTTCCCTCACTAAATTAGTGAACGGCAATATAACAAGGATAAATAATATAATCTCGTTAGTACAACAACGGCAGGCCCTTGCCACCACCCCTCAATCCCATCCTCCCGAAGCCATTTCCCCACCACCACCGATGCGGCTTCTAGATGTTTCCAGGCGCCGGGGTTCGGCTCCGCCGGCCCAGCCACATACCCAGCAACAGCAGACGGTGCGTGGCCCGGTAGATCTGCTTGTCTTTCTGCAGCTGCTTCTCGATCTTCTTGTTGGCTTCGCGTTGCGCCTTCTCTTCGTTCCTCTGGTCCTCAGTCTTACTGTTCCCCAAACAGCCCATGGTCAACCGCAAGATGAGCGGCCAGCAGCAACCGCCGGGCCCCCGCGGCAAAGCCACCTTTCAGCGCCGGCTCCACAGGCAGGCGAGCGACGATGTCGGGCCCCTCTCTACCGCCAGGCCCTGACCGACCGACCGTCACCGCCGGGCCTCACTCCAGCCCCGAGGGAGGCGTGGGCGGCTGCGTGGATGCGGGAGAGCGGCGAGCAGCGAGTACTGTGTCCCCCAGCCACCCTCCAGTCGCCCAGACACCAGCAGCGAGCGCTGGGCCTCTGAGCCCCTGGGTCCGCCCAAAGAATAAGATGGAGGGCGGAAAAAAAAACCCGGGGCAAATTAAATGTCAATTAAGTAATAATCCCGCTCGGCCTCCGCCAGATCCGATCCGGCTTCGCTGCCCTCGCCCCGCCCGAGGTGGCTTGACTCGGCTCTCGGGTGGCCGGCCTAGCTGCTCTCGGGCCCCGGTAGCCGGTCAATCGAGCGGGCCCGTTCCCCGTCGTCGATGACAGATCCCTCGACACCGAGTATACTCTTCGGCCTTCCTCTCGCTGGATGCTGTTCCTTTCTCCTTGTCCCAGGAAATCAAAGCGAAAACAGTATTGCGAAGGTAACAAATGGAGGTGAGGTAAGGCGGCGGCTGCTTCAGTCTCTCCCTCCTTTCGTTCTCTAGTTCCTGCTCGCTCTTTTTTCCTCCGGCTGATGTCGTCCCCTCAGTGCCACGGTGTAAATTTCCTCTTGCTCGATTTCTCGTTTATTTTCCTCCCTTGGGTAGATTATGGATTTTTTTTCTCTTTTCCCTCCCGCGGGATGAAGTCTGTTTTTCTCCAGGGTAAACCGGATTTCCTTTCGGTTTGATTTCCCCGTGTACGAAGCTCCAGCGTTTAATTCCCCCACCGGTGGTGTTTCTTCACCCTTTTCGTTCCCTGGGTGAATTATGTTTTTTTTCTTTTCTCCTTCAGGTGTAAATCCTTCCCCTTTTACTTTGAACACGAGCTCAAATCTTCTGGATGTTTTAAATAGGTGTCTGTCTCTTCTATTTGTCCGCAGGTATATAAATTACTTGGTTGCTAAAGATTTCTATATATAATATATTTTTACAACGTGCAGCCCTTCCCGCTGCTGGATATGTGAAGAAGCAAAGAGAGAGAGACACACAAACGGGCGGGGCAAACAGCAAGCTGTACTATGGGTACCTCCACACTCACATGATAACATAGCGTCACAACACTGCACGCCAAGGCGCCCTCTTTAAATATTCAAACCAAGGCAGCAGCGCAGCACTATATAAACTGAGGAGAAATGTAAACATAATAAAGCATTTTTTTCCCTGTTTTAATACGTTCGGACTCATTCGTACTTCATTAAAAATGATTTATTTCATTTAACCAAGGGATTTTAATTTAATCGATTTCCAAGCAGCAGTTTGCAAGGAAACTCCAAAAGACAAGGACACACAAACTAGGATCAAGATTAGCCCACTCAACCCGTAACATCGTGACTGATATGACAGTAACTGAAAGGCATCCGCTTTCTTGCCTACTGCCACCTTATAAACTTGCTCCCTCTTGCCTATCATGAATCAATCTAGTTCTGTCGGAAAATATTCAAATAGACTCTCTTCCTCTAACGGACGAGACTCTTCCTCAAAAGGTGGTGAAAGCAGAGTTCCGAAACTCAACCCTCGAAATAATTTGCAACATCACTTTTAAGTTTAAACCATCCCTCCTAGTTTTAGCATGATATCTAAACGATGAGAGATTGCTGGGCTCTGAGATACAAGCATTTGGCTCTCCTAGTAAACAATTTGAAAAAGGCTGTCGTGTGGGTACTGCAAGTTTTTAGGAAAGCTAATAGAATGCTATGGCCTATTGCAAGGGGAATTGAATACAAAAGTAGGGACATTTTTGCTTCATTTATATAGCACATTGGCAAGACCATATGTAGGATACTGGTTATAGCATAGGCCTCTTTATTTAAGGAAGAATGTCAAGGTACTGAAAGCTCTTTCAGAGAAGGATTACTAGACCAAAACCTGCAATGCCCAGGTTGTCAAGAGGAAAGGTTGGATCTGCTGGACTTTAGAAAACTGAGTGAATAGATTGAAATATGTGCAAATGATGGGTTTTGACAGGCTGGACATAGAAAACATGTTTCCTCTTCTGAGGGTATCTGTCTAGAGCAAAGGACCAGTGATTAAAACTAAGGGGTCACCCATTTAAGACAGATTAAGTGTGAAACTTTCTTTTAGAGGGCTTTGGGCACTTCCTCAAAGGGCAGGAAGCAGAATCTTTGAATATTTTTCAGTCAGATGTTCTAGAGTCTTGATGTGCGTGGGGTAAAAGGGTTACTAAAGGTAGACAGAGAAAATGTCAGAGATTACAATCAGATCAACCATGATCTTGTTTAAATAGCAATGTTCTTAATTTGCATATTCATATGTATATTTCTATATCCATAGTACAAACCAGAAGTATGACTTTAGGACCATCAGCAATTCTGTTATTTCATCAGAGAGGGCATTCCTGTATGATATTTTATCAGGAGAACATATCATCAAAATACTATTTCTTTAGGAAACAGGGTCGAGAGTGACAACAAAAATTAAGATCTATCATTTTCTTCCAATCTTAATGCAAGAAAAATTAAGCTATCTTTAAATTGGTTAGCGGGAAGCCTCGACATGGCGCATCCCGGGCAATGCTGACGTCAGAAACTGTACCACAGTGACTGACTGAAGTAGCCAATTCTGTAACCACCAACCGTCACTGACCGACCGGAAAGATGCGATATGGAAGATGGCCGGACACGAGGAAGAAGAATTGGTTAGCAAATTCAGAGTATGAACCTAGGACTTTCATCACTGTACAGATGAACACAGTACTAAATGTTCAAAGATAAAACTAAAAAGTACTGAAATATGCCATAAATCAGGAGCATCGTTTAGTTCTTTCATGCTATCAAATGAATGAGAGAAATGAATACAGTATTTTTTAAAGAAAATTGTGGGGTTTTTTAATGTCTTGATATATTATTCCAAATGCCTCCAGATGCATTTCAATTAACTTTTCTTTATTTAAAGGCCTATAAAGGCTATTGGAATATGAAAGCCACCGCAGCTCAGTCCAATGTGCCCTCATTTAAAACCAATGTGTAATGAATTGTAGGAATGGTGTTTTTAACCTGACAATCATAAACTTAAGAGGAGGGGGTTGAATTGTACCATCAACAAACAAAAATGTGGTTCTACACATTGGGATAAATCTTCTTGTGGAAAATAGCACACATTTCAAATGTGCAATATTATAATTCACCACCACCTGGTACAGCCTTTATTCAAATAAGAAAAAGGATATTTGAAGATCAATGGCAGAAAATGTGTGGTCTATCAGATAGACTGCCTGCAAAAGACATCTCAAGGCATAAGAAAAATATCATAAATGTGGTTCTCTCAAGTTTTCCAAATTCACCGGAAGGTCAAACATAAGAAAGTCAGTGTCCTTGCTCAAGCCAATACCCCCAGTATTAAACCCCTAGTTACACTCAGTCAACTAGGTTGGGCAATCCATGCCCATATGCCTGACACCAGATATACAGCTCTACCCTGGAAAGAGGTTACCAGAAAGACTGAGGAATAGTTTCAAGGGAGTGCTTGAAACCACCTTGAAGTAATGCAATATCTCCACTGACTCCCGAGAATTTCTAGCCTGTAACTGCTCAAAGAAGAGGGAGCACTCGAGATGGTTAAGGATTGGAAGCATGCAAAGCCCTGTGTAAAGAACTGATAGAGTGGGGCGTCACTCAAACTGTACAACTAATTAACAAAAAACGATTGCAGTAAGAACTCATCAAGTAAGGTCGGAACAATGGCATAGGTAGGGAAGCTGCTGCCTCAAGGCATTAGACACCCAGGTTCGATCCTGAACATGGTACTATCTCTGAAGTTTGCAGGTACCCCCTGTGATCACAAGGGTTTCCTCCAGGTACTACAGTTTCCACCCAAATTGCAAGGATGTACGGATTTGTGGGTTAATTGGCCTCTATAAATTGCTCCTAGTGTGTATGAGGTAGTTGCGAAAGGTGGATAACATAGAACCAGTGTGAACAGATAGTTGATGGTGGTGTTGATTCAGTGGGCTGAAGGGCCTGTTTCCAAGTTGTATCTTTATATATAAAGAATATAAATATACAATAGAACCCTTAGGCCTCCACTGGAATAATCTATGGTTCCTAACGGCTCATTAGTCACTTCAGCAAATGGAAAAGCAGAGTGAAAGTAAGTCATTCTCAATCCCAAGGGACCATCTAAAAAGAAAAAGAACAGATTTTTAAAACCCCGCATGTTTAGGGGAAGAAGAGAATGTTGAGCTTCACAACTCATGATCACAATGGCAAGTTATTTTAAATGCTGTTTGATGTAAAAATCCAGCATTTATAATTATACAAGGTATCCTTTTCACTATCTCATATTGCAACAAAACCAGCCCTAAATGGGTACAATTTAATTTGTCTAATTCCTATATGTTGAAAGGGATTCATGTTTTTTTTGTTATTTTCCTACTTAGTTGGGGGTTTTTTGTCCTATTTATTTCATATAATTTCCATCTATTTCTCTCTTAGTAGTTGATTTGTTGTCCTTCTTGGTTGTTCCTCTGTTCTCAATCCTTCATTTAAGTATTGAGGATGTACTCTGTTTGGTTAAGGATATACCCAGTTGTTTGTGTCTTTCACTAATTCTCAAATGACCCACTGCCATCAGCTCATACGTTTGAAATGTTCAAGATCGCCAGGATGCATTGCGTTAAACATTTTTTGAGAAAGCTGATCACATTTCCTGCCAATATTGTATTTTGGGGCACATGTATTGATCAACCTGCAGTTGTCTCAGGACTATCCCACTATTTATTTTAAATATATAACTTATCAAACTATAAATAACAGTGTATCTCGAAAATATGCTGGGTATGTATATACTATGACAAAGTCTTGACCCGAAATGTCACCCATTCCTTCTCTCCAGTGATGCTGGCTGTCCTGCTGAGTTACTCCAGCATTTTGTGTCTATCTTCGGTTTAAACCAGCATCTGCAGTTTCTTCCCACATATTAGGACAAAATAATGTCTTGGAACATGTGTACTCTTGCATGCGACACGAAGCCACAGAAAAAATCATCTCTGTCAGCTCAATGGTAAAATTAGAGGATCAACATTGACTTCACTCTCAATATTCAATATGAGAAAGGCAACACCTAACTGGAATGAACACATACTCAAGATTAACTTAGTTAAATTCTGTTGTGATCGAAACTTATTTATTAAGTTATTTCCTGTTTAATATCTAACTATTTCCCCCCTCCCCCCCCAAAAAAAAAATCTTCAGGAGTTCCAGCACCAAATTACAACATCAACTTTCCTTTTGAAGCATTTGCTCAGGTAATATGACCAAAGATCATTAAAAAAGCATCTGAATCACAATGTTGTCATAATTAAATAATTTGGAGAGTAAATTAAAGGGATAATACAACTCAACTCATTAAAAACTGGGTTCAAATGATGAAAAAGATTTTGCGTGAAACGTGCGGTTTTCACAAATGTGGCTGCAGGCAAATGGCTGTCAGAAATGATAGCATTTCATAAGCTCCATAGTATTAAAACTAAAACATTGCAGTTGTATTGGAATACTGAAGACACCAGGTTAAGAGCTTGCACTCTGTTCAATTAGGAAATATCACTATGAGTAGCATACTAAATGGTGTAAAAAGATTTTCACAATTTCTTTATTATTATAGATCACATTTTTGACCCATTTTCATCTTTTGAAACTCCAGGTATATTATTATTTTCGAATGACATTGCCCACAAATAGAATACATCTCATGCAAGAGCTAAACACTTGTCTGCATTTACCTAATTGATTATGTATATGTGGTAAAATGCTTTGTCCTATTATGAACTGAAACAGTAAGTAAATATGATGTAGATAATAATAAAGGAGTGTAATGTTTTTCAGAATTTAATAAAAAAATAATTGGGGGAATATCGCAGCAAACTAGTTCATGCAGTTTTTAAAAGATTTTCTATAATCATATAAATCAGAATTCAGTATCATTTAAGATTTCCTGAGTTTCTCCACATAGATTCAAGCCAATTGGTTCAATCGGTACCTGTCAGTGTTCATACTTTACACAAGCCATACCATACCAGAAAAAAACATACATTCTTTTCTTAACTATATAATATTCTAGCTTCTTAAGGACATTTATGCTAGTTAATGGAGAGTATTCTGAGGGATATGATGCATTTGGATATACAGGGGCTGATTTGGGATAGTCAGCATGGTTTTGTACATGGGAGATTGTACCTTACAAATCTGATTTACTTTTTTGAATGTAATCAAAAAGGTTCACGAGGGTAAAGCCTTAGACATCACTATGGAATTCAGCAATGTATTTGATAAGCTTGCTATGGTAGACTGCTCTAGAAGGTTAGATCGCATGGGGAGAGCAAGCAAACTGGATAAAGATTTGGCTTCAGACTGAAGAAAAGTCCCAATCAGAAACATCATCGATTTATTTTCTCCAGAGATGCTGCTTGACCCGATGAGTTACTACAGCAGTTTGTGTCTATCTTTGCATAAACCAACATCTGCAGTTACTTTTTATTATAAAAGTTGGGATGCTATGTTACAGTTGTGCAAGACATTGGTGAGGCCACATTTAGAGTATTGTCTTCACCCTGGCCACTCTGCTATAGGAAGGAAATATTGTTAAGCTGGAAAGAGTGCGGAGAAGGATGCTGCCAGGACTTGAGGACCTGAGCTAATACGGAGAGGTTGGGCAGGCTAGTACTATATTCCTTGGAGCACAGGAGAATGAGGGGTCGTCTTAGAGGTGTATAAGATCAGAAGGGGAAAAGATAGTGTAAATGTATAGAGTATTTTACCCAGAGTAGGGAGCAGAGAATTCCAAATAAACTACAAACTGCCTTAATTGCAGTTGGAACTTCAGGCTTTGTTTTATTTTTTTACACAATATTGTTGTTATTTATTGAACTTTTAAATGTTTATTATATTATCTATTGAGTACTGTGTTTATAAATTTGTTGTGCTGCTGCAAGAAAGATTTTCATTGTTCCATATCAGTACATATGACAATAAAACACTCTTGACCCTCTTAAAGAATAATGATTGTAGAGGAGAACTAAAATGTATTTTTGAACTAATCATCTTAAAATGTCTAAACTCAAAATATGAGAATGCTTTGTGTAAAAGTCCATTACATTAATTAAAGTCAAGTCAAGTTTATTGTATTTTGCACGTACTGTTAAATAAAGGTACAATCATTCTTGATTGCAACATCAATACAGGCACGTCGCCTCAGACTAAACGTAAAATATGCATAACATGCTCAAAATTAAACTTAAATACTACGACATTAAAAATAATGTGCAAAAAACAAAATGTTAATGCAAAACGCAAGTAGAGCAAAAAACAAGTTCATGGAAAGTACTCTGTTGCCAAGGTAGGATTAAGCTTGTACGAGCTGGTTCAAGAATCTATTAGTTGCAATAAACAAGCTATTCCTGAATCTAGTGGTGTATGATTTCAGGCCTCTGCACCTTCTGAATGAAGGGTAACAGCAAGAAGATGGCGTGGACCGAGTGGTGTAATCTTTGGAGATAGATGTCACTTCATGAAGCAGCGGCTCATGTAAATGATTTGATAGTGGGGAGGCCAAAGCCTGTGCTAAACTAGGCTGAAACAATCACTCTCTGCAGCCTCCATTCTTGTGCATTGGGATTGCCATACCAGGTCATGATGCAACCAGGTGGGATACTTTTTACAGTACATCTGTAGTAATTTATTGGAGTACTCAATGACATGCTAAATTTATTTCTAAAAAGAGGCACTAGCTCACCTTCTTTGTGATTACATGTATGTGCTGGGCCCAGGACAGGTCATCCAAGATGCTAACACGCAGGAATTTGAAGCTGCTAACACTCTTGGATTTCCTCCACTATGTATAAATTCCTCAATTTAGTTAGCTGCTCGCTAAACGAAACTACACTGAAGAACCAAACATGCAACTTAACCTGATCCTAACTGAACATAAAAGAGGAAAAGTCTATGATTTTAACCTAATATTCAAATTTACTTTAAGCGACCACAGTAGATCCATTTGGCTGATAAATTATCCTTGCTCTCCATTGATATGAATTGCACTACTTCATACAATATTTGTGCCTCTGCATTAATGATTACCAACTACAATTTTATTCCTCAGCACTTTATTGACTTTTTATTCTGAAAGAGAATTAAGATAAATTTTGGTTACATATTAGAGGAACGAGAGAAAACAAGATGCAGGAATTCTGAAATAGGACATCTTTTTATCAAAGACGTAATTGAACTGTCTCATAATCAACGAGGAAGACAAAATTTCAAAACCAATTTAAATGGAAGTTATATACAATTTTTAAGTATCTACATAGAGATTGGTCATAATGCAAAATTGTATAAGTAACAAGTAACATCCAATAGTATGTGATTTTATAAATTTAAGTCTCAATCGCTGTCCGCCACTCAGCTGGCGACAAGCATGGCATTACTGTAAACAGTTGATTGTACAGCTAACAAATCAATCTACACAATCTATTTAAAAATTGAAGGGGAAAAACACATAAAAGAAACTACAGCAACTGTTTTCATGATTAACATGATATTTTAACCAGAAATGCAAGCTGTGGAGGATAGTTCCACTTGAACTATGTTTCAATTTAATCACACCATTAAAAGGTGGCACAGAGGTGCAGCTGGTAGAGCTGCTGTCTTACAGTGCCAGAAACCTGGGTATGATCCTGTGACCAAGTGGGCTTCCTCCAGGTGCTCCAGTTTCCTCCCACATCGTTAAAACAAGCTGATTTGTAGGTTAAATGGCCTCTGTAAACTGCCCCTGTAGTTTAGGGAGCGGATTTGATAGTGGGATAACAGATAACTGGTGTAAATGGGCAATCAATGGTCTGCATGGACTCAGTGGGCCGAAGGTCCTGTGTTCATTTTGTATCTCTAAACTAAACTAAAGGCATCATGGTCATCATGCCTTCTAAAATTTCCCTAAAAATACATGTTAGCACTTTGTCTTATTATTGACTTCATACTAACTAGTTTGTATTCCCTGTATTCTCCCTCCCTTCTTTCTTAAATGGTGGGATTACATTTGCTACCTTTCCAATCTGTGGGAACTTCTCTAGAATATATGGAATTTTGGAAGAGATAATTAGTACATGACATCAACATGTAGAAACAAAGAACTGCATAGTGAGGCCACATGGAAATTGGAGGAACAGCACCTCATATTTCGCCCGAAGAACCTACAAACCAGCGGTATGAACATTGAATTCTCTAATTTTTAGTAATTTCTACTGAATCTCCTAAATCTTCTGAGGAATCAAAGGCATTGGTGGACTTTCTTTATGATTGCATCAGTGTGTTGGGTCCAGGACAGATCTTCAGATATATGCACACCCAGGAACATGAATTTTTTGAGTCTCTCCACCAACGACCCGTCGATGAATACTGGTTTATGAATCCCTGGGCTTCCTCTTCTAAAGTCGTTGAGAGCAAGGTTATTGTTCTGGCACCATTCAATCAGATGATTGATCTCTCTACTCACTCATCATTATCTGTAATTCATCCAATAACGGTGGTGTCATCAGTGAATTTAAAGACAGAGTTGTAACTGTGACTGGTTACACAGTCATGGGTTTAGACTGAGTCGAGCAAGGGTCTGAGTACACAGCCTTGAGGTACCCCTGTGCTGATGGTTATCGAGGAGGAAGTGTTGCCAATTTGTATCGATTGTGTTCTGTGAGAGGAAGTCGATCTGGAAATATCTTGCCAATATTTGTCACGCCCTCCCTTTCTTTTTCTAATAAGTTTTTCAATTTCACCCCTACAATCTCTACTTTTTTTAGCAAGATGAAACTCAGTTTATGATAGAACCTTCCCTTTCTTGTCTTTTATGCATCTTGCATCTATGTTTGCTAGCTCAATCCTTGTTCTTTATGGTAATATGTTTACCTTGAGCACTGCCTCCTGGAATACTGATCTAGCTACAAGTAGCTATTTACAGCCCACTTTTGCCAAGTCATTCCTTGGTAAAATACTTCCCTCAATTTAGAACCTCAGCTCCTATTTCATCTTTGTCCTTTTGCCTATGTTACATAGACTATTTTCTAAATGGGGAGAGGATTCCAAAATCAGAGGTGCGAAGGGACTTGGAGTGTTGGTGCAGGATTCCCAAAAGGTTAATTTGCAGGTTGAGTCAGGAAAGCAAATGAAATTCATTTAGAGAGGGCGAGAATAAAAAAGCAATGCTGTAATGTTGAGGCTTTATGAGGCACTAGTCAGGCCACATTTGGAATATTGCGAGCAGATTAGGGCCCCATATCTGAGGAAGAATGTGCTGGTATTGGAGAATGTTCAGAGGAGGTTTACGGGAATGATCCCGAGAGTGATTGGGTAAATGGATGAGGAGCGTTTGAAGGCACCAGAATAATCGCTACAGATGAGGGGGAACTTCAAAGAAACCTACCAAATAATGAAAGCTCTAGATAGAGTGGTTATGGAGAGGATGTTTATGATGTGTCTAGGACCAGTGTGCACAGCCTTAGAATAAAAAGATGTACCTTTCGAAGGGAGAAGAGGTGGAATTTCTTTAGCTAGAGGGTTGTGAATATGTGGAATTCATTGCCACGGACAGCTATAGAGGCAATGTCATTGGGTATTATTTAAAGTTTTTGATTAATAGGGGTTACAGGGAGATGGCACGAGAATGGGGCTAAGAGAGAAAAATACATCAGCCGAATGGCCTAATTCTACTCCTGTTTTATTTTTATAGTCACTACCCATAAATACTCAGATTTATTCCCTACGACTAAATTTAGAATTACTCCTCACTCTCCTGTTGCGCTTGCTATGTACTGGTTAAAACACAAACATCCTTCAAAACGCAGTTTAAGAATTGTGTAACCTGTACAGCTTCCTCACTGACTGTATCCTTAACATTAGGATAATTAACATTACTTATTTTTCATGTTGTCTTTTCCTTTCTCTCTACATTTAAACATGAATTCTGAATACTGAGATGGGTGTAAACTCACGGATAACAACTACCTGTAAAAAAAATCCCACTACTATTTGTTCTTGCCACTATTGTTCTGACATTTATCAGAAATTAACTTTATAAATTACTCTTATTATCTCTCAAACTGTTTGGAGATCTACAGTACACTCCCAGCAGTATAATTGCCCCTCATTTGTTGTTTAAATATGTCAGTGCTCAGTTTTCTGCTCACTGCTTTTGATTTGTTCATGTTATCAGTTGTATTTTTGATAATTTAACAGATAAGTGATAATTTAAGACAAGCAGTCTGACCTCTGGACTTGCAAATTGTGAGATAAGAGATAAATGAACACATGCAATATAGGAAAACAGATTGCATTTAGAGAATCACCTACCACAAAATAAAATGTACCATGGGGGTTCACAAGAGAATAATCAAAATAGGTTTGACAGGGAACAAAATAATATGTCAGCACAGATTGGTATATATTTGACCGGGCCCCGTCCCTTGGATGTTGTTCTGATCCCTATCACTGGCTGACTGGCCAGGAGAGGCCCATCCTCAGCATCAATGGTAACAATGGGTCCGATTGGCTGATATCGGATTGCCCACCTAAACCTCGTCAGCCTACTCCTTATAAAACCCAGGCATCCCTGCCACAGGGGAGAAGGTGAGAGTAAAAGGGGATGGGGAAAAAAAGCAAGCTGGAAACATGCATCAGGTCAAGTAGCATCCATAGAAAGAGAGACAGCTAATATTTCAGGTCCAGGCCACTTTGGAAAATCTTAATTGTTTCGCTTTCCACAGAAACTGCCTGTCTGTCGAGTATTTCCAGCACTTGTGTTTTTATTTCAGATTGACAACATCTGCTGTTGTTTTGATTTTCATTCTCCTCACGCCACCCCTTCCCTCCCTCAAGCCTGCATGACTATTCAATATGATCGGCTGATCAGCCCTTCAACTCAAGGTTGAGAATTATTATCAATTTCAGGATTTGGTGACATCATGTGCTGGGGAGTTGTGATGAAATTGAACATTGTGATTGGTGAGCATTGATTGAGCATTGATATAACGGGTAAAGATGATTGAACCTAGGATACTGTGCCAATGAAGTCTAGTGATGTCCTGAGGCTGGGAAGATTAATCTCCAACTATCATGACAATCTCTCCGAGTGCAAAGTATAACCGAGTGCTTTCCTGTTCATGGATATTGACCACATTTTACCTGATACTTGATGCTACATTCTGTCAATTTTTTACTTCATGTCAAGGGTAGCCACTCTCACTTCACCTCTGATATTCAGCTCTTTAGTCCCTGTGATAAGGTCTGGAGCCAATGGCCCTAACAAAACTCAATCTGTATATCAGTGAGCAAGTTATTGTTGAGTAATTGTTGCTTACTAGAATTGGTATTAATACCTCCCACTGTGCCGATGGCTAAGAGCAGACTGAATTGACAGTAATTGGCTGCATTAGATTTGTTCTGCCTTTGGTGAACAGGTCATATGTACCTGGACAATTGTCCACATTGTTGAAGGAATGCATCATAGTTATGATTAGCCAGCATGCTGTCTAGTCCTGTCGCCTTTGCTGCAACCATTTTTTGCAATAATAGAGTTTATTCAATTGGCTGAAGAGCGGGGAGCTCAGTACGAAGCTGAGAGATCATTCAGTTGGCAGTTCTGTCTGAACATATTTGTGAATGCTTCAGCCTTGTTTTTTATCTTCATCATCTCTAGGGTTGGCAATTTCTTGATATCTCCTCCTGTTAATTGTTTAATTTCCCACCACCATTATGGATTATGAGACTGGGATCACTTTGCTCCTTCTCCTGCACTTTGTCATAGATGTGTCTTGATGTGTAGTTCATTGACCTCACTGGATCAGCACCTATTTGTCACTATGCCCTTCAGCACTCATCATTTTATTTTAAATTATTCTTTTTTTTGGATCCGGGCCTTCCTGACAAGGAATCCTAAAGGAATGCCAATTACAGTACAACTAAACAAATCTCTGATGAGGCCAAACTTGAAATACTGAGGCATTGTGTGCAGTCTTGTACACCAGAAATTAGTGAGGATATATTGGCTTGAAGCAAGGGCAGCACAGATTTACGGGAATACTGTGGCTCTAAGGCCTAAACCACAAGGAAATTACAAAAATTGTGGTTGATTGTTTTTGGAATTTAGGCTACTGGATCATTTGACTGGTTTTCAAGGGGGCAGCATGGTGGCGCAGAGGAAGAGTTGCTGCCTTACAGCGCCAGAGACGGAGGTTCGATCCCGACTTCGGGTACTGTTTGTACGTTTTCCTCATGACCACGTGCGTTTTCTCTCAGATTTTAGGTTTGTAGGTTAATTGGCTCGGGTTTGTATAGTTGGTATAATTGTAAATTGTCCCAAGTATGTGTAGGAAGTTGTTACACTGTGGATCGCTGGTTGGCACCGACTCGGTGGGCCAAAGTGTCTGTTTCCGCGCTGAATCTCTAAACTAAACTAAAAGAATGAAGAGAACTTTGGCTAACCTAGCAGTAGGGGATTATAGTGCATTCAGTTGAGAAATACACTTTATGCTACAAACTTGAAACTGTCTTCTGAAAATGGCACTTGATTCTTGATCTGAGATTGAAAGATTTTAGATAATCACATTTATTTTGGGATATGGGACAAATATGCAGTTTGGTAATAGATCCCACACAATGGCAGAATAAGCCAGAGCGACTGAATGGCCAAGCACCAACACTAAACCCTGATCCTCTGGGCTTTGCGTCCAGGTTCTGAAGTGGGAAATGGGGATTTTCCTAGCCAGTTGGCACTCCACTCAATTAGTTCTTGATGTAGTGGTACCTCAAACACACAGATTTAGCATTCTGTCAAATCACCCTTTAAATGCACACCATTTCCCACAATTCTGATATGCAGAGCGTTTACACTAAAGATAGATCACACTGAGGAACATGTAGGCACACTGAATTCCAAAATGTTGCAAAACTGGAAGGATTAAGATGTGAACTTCAAATATTTAATCAACATTTATTTGCAGCACCTTTTACCTTTTAAGATACTTTGTTTCAGTTTATTAATGTTATAATGCTGATAACCAATGCATTGCCCCTTTTGGACTACCCCAAAATGTTTATAAGTAAAGGAGTACCTAGTGGTTGTCAGCTGCTCTTTGCCCAAGTATCCAACACTTAGAGGAAGGGTCACAACCCGAGACGTCCATCAAAGATGCTGCTTGAGCCGCTGAGTTACTTCAATACTATTTTTTTTGTATACCAGTATCTGCAGTTCCTTGTGTCTTTTATCCTACACTTGGATTATCCTACACTTGGTCTGACACATAATTTGTACAGATGAAACTCCTCTTCAGTGGAAGCTAATTAGCATAAATACCTAGTTTGATATTTTAGATGATCTGTGCTGGAATATACAAAATCTGCAGAAGACATAAACTCAAAAATGTGCTCAAAAGCGTGGCTGATAGTAACAGATTTTGGGGGATACAGATGGACCAGCAAAATAGGTAAATGTCTGGGTATTTAACACAGTAGTGCAAAGCCATTTATTATGCAAGAAAAATAAGGAAAACCATGTAGTAAAATGGAGCAGTTTTAATGAAGGCTTGGCTACACGTATACAGATTTTTCAAGGTGGTAGGACAGGCTCTGCAGGCTACAAATATGTAAAGACAATCCTTCGAGCAACAAAGCGAGGAAGTTATGCTTAACATTTACAAAAGGCTAATTAGGTCACTACTGGAAAACTGAATTCAATTCGAGGAACCTCAGTTTAGTAAATCTTTTGCTTCAGATAATAGTGGGGAGAAAGACACAGAAGTTTAAGGAGAGATTTAATAGCAGTCCTCAATATCATGAAGGACTTTGTGAGAATATATAAGAAGCAGTTCTGTTCAACGGCAGAAGGGCCAGTAGCCAGAGGAGACGAGTTTAAGATTATTAGCAACAGAAACCAGATGACACCAGGAACATATTTTTAGAAAGAAAGCAGCTAGTCCATCTGGAATGCACTGCCTGAAAGAGGGGTGGAAACATTTGAAAGGAAATTGGATAAATACTTTGAGGTAATAAAAGTTGCATGAATGTTTGAATAGAGCAGGGATATAGACAAATAGCTTTCAAAGAACGGGCAGTCCCACAAAGGGGCAGTCCCTCATTCAAAGCTGATCAAGTAATTCAGTAAATCATCAAGATAAGTAAGCACATTTCTTGAGAGAGAGAAATCAACAACACACAGATAATCTTAAAATTATACTGAAGCTAATTAGAAAGATTTTCCTTCATAAAAGCTGTAGAAATTTGGAATTATCAACTTTAATTTCCAGGAAAATTATGTTGATTCGAAGTTAGGATAATGATATACAAATTGTAGCCTAGGTGAGAGAACGCAGCAAAGGAATAGATGAGCCATGATCTAATAAATTTATATCAGACCATGAAGCAGAATGGCCAATGTGTGTTACTAACCTTTTTACAATCTGAAATACGTAAAGGATTTAATGGTGAGAATAATTTGGAGTCTGAGGTCAAACATTTTTGCCAGCATACTTACCTGTCAATGACAGAACTGTTAAAACAAAACTTAACGTAGTATCCTTAAATAAAACAAAAAGAGCAATCTGCAATTATGTAGCATCTTTAAGATCATTTCTACATGCTTTGCAAAATGTAATTTAGCCAAAGTATGAGATATTTTGACAGATGTCCAGAAGCTTGATCAAAACGTTAAATATTGAGGGACACTTTAAAAGCAGAGGATTTTTCAGGCAAAAATTAGAGATTAAAAAAACCTAGACAACCGAAGCACAGCTGCCAATGAAGGAGTGAAGATGGAGTTCAGAAATGGAAGGCCACAAAGTTCTAGGAAGGTTATAGGTTCCTCTGAGAAAAATGGAAGCCAGTCCAGAGCGATGGGATTTGAAAGTAAGGATGAGAAGCAGAGGTGGCTTCCAAGACTGTCAGGGCCAGTGAAACAGAATGTAAACTGTGCCACATGCTGCAAGGACAGTGCCAGCCACTACAGCAGCATATGTATTGAGTAACAATCAGCTGGAACATGAAACCTGAGTTCACTTTCTACAGTTCTAGTAATATGTCCATATTCTGGGACTGGTGCAGTAAAAGGACAGAGAGTAACAACCCAACACTTGCTCGAGCATTGAGGACAAGAGTTGATGAGCTGCCCAATGCTTGCACACAAACTCATCCCTGCACATTTGGTTTCTATCCTATATTCGGCTCTGTGCCCTTCTGCACAAGGCAAAAAAGTTGATAATGTTTATGTTGATGTTTAAGTATTTTGATATACACCTTTGAATTGTTTCCATGAACACAATCAACGTATTTGCCATTTCCTTCTGTGCTGGTTGGGGTAAACACTACTGAATGTAATTGTATTTCCTCTCACTACCCCACCAATCACACTTCTCTTCCATACCACCCTTGAACTTAAGGACTCGAGGGCAAATAATAGTCTGACAAATCCACACTGAAGCCATTTGTAAGGATAAGTACACCCCACCCTATTACCCACACCCTCCATCAGCTGGCATCTGATATTCGCCAATTCTCATTGTCAGATGAAAAGAGCCTGGGAAGGATTCCACTATTTTATGAAAACACTCTACAAGATTTGTACGTTATCAGTATGGAATAAAACATTCTGCTTCCATTCCAAAAATTTCTACTTTTGCCTCATTTTCTTCTTTGTCTATGGCACAACTATTGGCTTTAGAACTGGAGGCTATATGTTTCACAGTCATTATAACTGCTGCAAGGCCTCAATTCAATATGTGAAAACATTTTGGAACAATGAATTCACTGTAATTTCTCACTTAAGAACTTCAAGGAATTACGCAAGAGGGTTGAGATGCATTAAAAGGGAAATTTGACAATTTCAAAGAGCGAGGATCAAGTTTCTGGAAATGTCTTGAGTGAAGATGCTTTTGAGGCTTTCTGCATTTGCATTCGGTTGATTACACAAAACATACAGCAAACATACAAGCACATGTCATTGTTATATTAATATTAATTCTATGTTGGTATTCATTATACAGGAGCTATGGCATAGAATATTTAATTTCCTTGTACGCTGTCTTAACATTATGCTTAATTAGAATAATGATTGTAAGTTTATGCAGAGCTACAAAATACACCTGTTGTTCAAATGAGAATCTTTTGAGCATACGCATCCCCATTTTGGACTATTGTGCTACATTATGTACACGATTCCTCATCTTCTTGAACAAGACAATAGTCTTAGTCATTCTACTGAAATCATCAACTGTTGGCCAAGGACAGAGGGGAATCGTCTTTCTGTTTGTTTCTGCTCAGTGCCTCCTCACATCAGTGAGCTCAGATCAATGACCCAAGCCTCAGGATAATACAGATCCAGTTCAATTGCTGACCACTGTGAATCAGATCATTTCAATGTTGCAGTACTGCTCTCCTGCTGCTCGAACATGTTCTGACCCATGCAGAGTCAACAAAACCTCTCTGGGGTTATGGGGAGAAGGCAGGAGAATGGGGTTAAGAGGGAGAGATAGATCAGCCATGATTGAATGGCAGAGTAGACTTGATGGGCCGAATGGCCAAATTCTGCTCCTATCACTTATGAAAGCTTTGTCCCACCTCCACCTCTCTTTTCTTGCTTTCTCCAACCTATTCCAATCAATCTGATAAATGGTCTTGACCTGAAATGTTGTCTTCCATTCCTTCCATAGATGCTGCCTGGCCCGCTGAGTTCCTTCTGTACCTTGTGTTTTGCTCAGGATTCCAACATCTGCAGTTTCTTGTGTTTGGAGCAAGAATGCACCACTTAGTCCTTCAAACATGCGACATAATTTAATAAAATCAAGGTTGATTTGATGGTAAAGTCAATCTACGTTTCCGTCTACTCAGGCAACTTTTCATCCTCTTGTTTTTTAGAAGTTTGCCCACCATTGCCCTTAAAAATATTCAAAGTACTTCCACCACCCTTTGAGGAAGAATGACATTTGATACTTTGGTAATGCTTTGCAACACTTGCCTGCCCTTGCACCTAAAAGGCCAGCCTGCAGAATAGTTTACAATGGAGCAGTTCATTATTTACTTTGGTGATCTCCACATCACCCACTGACATCAGGAGAACCTGGCAAACACAGTGACAGCTGCAGGTGAGGCTTGAAGTCACAACCTCAACATGTCTCAGTGGGCATTGGTACATTCATAAATGTAGACAGTCCTTTGGAATTAAGGATTAATTGCTTCTACCTTGATTTTGTGGGTTCTGAAATGACTGATGAAGTGAGTATTGGAAACCCAGACCCCTCAATGGGGTGGTTAGTTGGGTAGTTTGTAATGTGATATTGATATACTCCTTTTACTACTGTACGCTCTTTGCTTTCTCAGCTCTTTCCACCATGCTCCTTCTCCACTTCAAGCAGTCATGGGCCAGAGATTTGCAAGAGTCAGTGGGAATGTTGCAGTTGAGTTTTAAACATATACTTGAATCTTTTCCTGTCAACTGGTAATCTGCTCAGACAGAGCTATCACACTGAAGAGTGCAGTGAACTTCATTATCGATATCTATCTTCACCGAGAAGCGGCTTCCAAGATTTGGATGGTTGTGCATGTGTGAACTTTTGTCGGAAGAAGTATAGCAATAGGAGCCAGTTGGTAGAAGACCTTAGTCTTGCATATGTTGAATGTAAGGTGCATCCTCTTATATGCTTCAGTCCTACAACTTTGTAAAGAATTAGCTCACCTGTTGAATTACAGAAGTACTATGCACTAAATATTAAAAATTTGACTGTTTATCAATCACCATAGTTTAGTAGTTGAATTTAAATTTCCCAATTGAACCAGATGTTCTCCTATCTCCAGATGAATGGCCAAGGCTGCTGCATACGTTCAATACCTTAACCACAAAGCTCCAGTTTCAGCCTGTTTTCCTGCATTATGAATTTTCTTTTACCAATGCAAGCACCAGTGTCAGATGTAAAGCAAGAATCAAATCACAGTTTCATTCCTTAACATAGAAACATAGAAAATAGGTGCCAGAGAAGGCCATTCGGCCCTTCAAGCCAGCACCGCCATTCATCGTGATCATGGCTGATCGTCCCCAATCCATAACCCATAGAAACAACAGCACATTTCTTCCACCTCTGTAAGATAGCTTACAGCACTCATAGCATAGCCTCTATCTGCTAGGAATCCACATCTGTATCACTGTTCACTCTGCCTAACAGTTGCTGTGCCATATATCCCAATGAATATTGAAGACGACAGTAAACATTTCAGCTATTGATTTCTCATCTTCTCTCTGTAAATGAACTGTAAAAAAAAGGCTACGTATAAAATGAGGCTGTGAGACGTTCACTCATAGAATCAGTGCTTCGGCCCACCACATCGATTGATTATCCACATATACTAATCTGATTTATCAGCACAGAACCCAGTCTTTTATGCCTTGGCTACTCAAGTACTTCAAATAGTGAGTTCCAGATTAAAATCATGCCAAGGTGAAAATATTCTAGTACGGGAGCACCTCAAGGCTGCATGCCCAGCCCCCTGCTTTACTCACTCTATACCCATGACTGCGTAGCCGATCATTGTGCAAACTCCATCATCAAGTTCGCCGATGACACAACTGTGGTTGGACGAATCACAGATGGGGACAAGTCAGAGTTTAGAAGTGACCGACTGACCAAATGGTGCCAGCACAACAACCTGGCTCTCAACATCAGTAAGACCAAGGAACTGATTGTGGACTTTAGTAGAGGAAGGATGAGGACCCACAATCCTGTTTATATCAACGGGACGATAGTGGAGATGGTCAATAACTTCAAATTCCTGGGCGTGCATATATCAGAAGATCTTTCCTGGACCCAGCACACCGATGCAATTGTAAAGAAGGCACATCAATGACTCTAGTTCCTGAGAAGATTACGGAGATTCGGCATGTCGAAGGGGATTCGCCTAAACTTCTACAGGTGCACTGGTTCGGCAACATGAACGCCCAGGAGCGAAAAATATTACAAAAAGTTGTGACCACTGCCCAGTCCTTCACTGGCTTTGACCTCCCCACTGTCGAAGGGATCTATCATAGTCACTGCCTCAAAAAGGCAGCCAAAATCATCAAGGACCCACACCATCCTGGCCACACACTTATCTCACCACTGCCATCAGGAAGAAGGTACAGGAGCCTGAAGACTGTAACGTCCAGGTTCAGGAACAGCTACTTCCCCACAGCCGTCAGGCTATTAAGCACAACAAATAAGCTATGAGTTCTGAACTGCAAAAGACTATATTATTATTTGTTATTTGCACTGTATTTGTTATTTATTGAACTTTTCTTTTTTTCCCCGTTATATACAATGTTTACATATTCACATATTCTGTTGTACTGCATCAAGTAAGAATTTCATTGTCCCATCTGGGACATATGACAAGAAAACACTCTTGACTTGACTCGTGACTCTTAACCTCTCAGCCCTTACCTTCAACTGCCTCATCTCTTTCTAAACAGATATCTTGATAGAAAACTATAAAGTGAGTAAGCAACTGAAAATTTGAGCACAATGACAAGTAAAATGAGAGCGTTGATAAAGAGAATAGAATGATGAGATGAATAGCCTGAAAGTCAGAAGTTTCACCTGATAGTCACTTGGCAACTCCTGTCGGTGAACCTCTTCCCAAGTCCACAACCTATAATGCTGCTGATCTAAAGTCAGTAAACAACAGCAGTGGGTTTCTCGATCGAGGACTTGGGAAGTGGTTCGCCGACAGGAGCTGCCAAGTGAATATCAGGTGAAAGGTGTTTTAAACTCGATGGCAACAAACATATGGCAAAATTAATAGACAATAGACAATATGTGCAGGAGTAGGCCTTTCGGCCCTTCGAGCCAGCACCGCCATTTGATGTGATCATGGCTGATCATCCCCAATCAGTACCCCGTTCCTGCCTTCTCCCCGTATCCCCTGACTCCACTATTTTTAAGAGTCCTATCTAGCTCTCTCTTGAAAGCATCCAGAGAACCTGCCTCCACCGCCCTCTGAGGCAGAGAATTCCACAGACTCACAACTCCCTGTTAGAAAAAGTGTTTCCTCGTCTCCGTTCTAAATGGCTTACTCCTTATTCTTAAACTGTGGCCCCTGGTTCTGGACTCCCCCAAAATCGGGAACATGTTTCCTGCCTCTAGCGTGTCAAACCGTTATCAATCTTATATGTTTCAATGAGTTTCCCTCTCATCCTTCTAAACTCCAGAGTGTACAAGCCCAGCCGCTCCATTCTCTCACCATATGACAGTCCCGCCATCCAGGGAATTAACCTTGTAAACCTACGCTGCACTCCCTCAATAGCAAGAATGTCCTTCCTCAAATTAGGGGACCAAAATTGCACTCAATACTCCAGGTGTGGTCTCACTAGGGCTCTGTACAACTGCAGAAGGACCTCTTTGCTCCTATACTCAACTCCTCTTGTTATGAAGGCCAACTTGCTATTTGCTTTCTTCACTGCCTGCTGTACCTGCATGCTTACTTTCATAGATCCCGTTGTACTTCCCCTTTCCCAACTTGATGCCATTTAGATAGTAATCTGCCTTCCTGTTTTTGCTACCAAAGTGGATAACCTCACATTTATCCACATTAAACTTCATCTGCCATGCATCTGCCCACTTCCCCAACCTGTCCAAGTTACCCGGCATTCTCATAGCATCCTCCTCACAGTTCACACTGCCACCCAGCTTTGTGTCATCTGCAAATTTGCTAATGTTACTTTGAATCCCTTCATCCAAATCATTGATGTATATTGTAAATAGCTGCGGTCCCAGCACCGAGCCTTGCGGTACCCACTAGTCACTGCCTGCCATTCCGTTAATCCCTACTCTTTGTTTCCTGTCTGCCAACCAATTTTCTATCCATGTCAGCACTCTACCCCCAATACCATGTGCCCTAATTTTGCCCACTAATCTCCCATGTGGGACCTTATCAAATATTTTAACCTGATAATTAAGAGATATATTGCTTGGTTCAAGCAGGCAGCAGTCGTTTAGATTGTTTCTCAATTGATCTTCATGAGAAGTAATTGTTAATCGAGTAGAATTATGCAATATTAACATCATCATCTGAAACCAATTCTGGAAACATTCATCCATTAAATATTAACCTTGGAGACGTCCGAATCAGAAACAAACCGCCTTCATGAAGCCAATAGTTTTCATAGCCTGCATGAAATTGGTAATTGCATTATCATTTGCATTATGCAATGTGCACTTCAATTACCATATTGAGAAAAAATAAAAATATTTCCAGTTACAAGTAATATTCCAGGAATTTGGAATAAAGACTATATCATTGAGTAGCTAGCTTTGGTATTTGACCACACTTTTTGAAATAATTTGTGTGTGCTTGTGAGAAATTCCAGCAATTTTCAATGAATTACCTGCCACTACAGTCCTGTTGAGGCTTCCTTATGTGGCATTGGTTCTTCCATAATTGTACAGCAAACAGCATACTAGCCCAGAATAATGGAGAACCAGAGATCTATGTCCAGATTAGGTCAGCATGTGCAACCCAGGAGGTGATTTCAAAGACAATGTACCCAAAGCAATGCTGCCCTCAAATAGACTACACAGATGGAAGTGTGTAAGAAGGAACTGCAGATGCTGGTTTAAACCGAAGATAGACACAAAAAGCTGGAGTAACTCAGCGGGACAGGCAGCATCTCTGGAGAGAAGGAATGGGTGATGTTTAGGGTCTGATGAAGGGTCTCAACCCGAAACGTCACCCATTCCTTCTCTCCAGAGATGTTGCCTGTCCCGCTGAGTTACTCCAACTTTTTGTGTCCACAAAGATGGAAGTGATGTTGAAGCAAAAGTGGATGTTTAATCCTGTGGATTGCAGCCCCATATGTCTGCACTGCCAAGCAATAAGCTTGTGGGTGATCTCTTACTTCAGTTCTTCATTGTTGCACTATCCCCATAAACCTCAATTGTAAGATTTTGTGAATTTCAATGAGTCACGCCTCCCTTTCTTATAATCGTTATATAGTTAATTCTGTAACTTCTCTACATCGGCGAGACCAAGCGCAGGCTCGCCGATCGTTTCACTGAACATCTCCGCTTAGTCCGTCTTAGCCTACCAGATCTCCCGGTGGCCCAGCACTTCAACTCTCCCTCCCAATTCCCAATCTGACCTTTCTGTCCTGGGCCTCCTCCATTGTCAGAGTGAGGCCCAGTGCAAATTGGAAGAACAGCACCTCATATTTCGCTTGGGTAATTTACACCCCAGCGATATGAGCATTCCTTCTCTAACTTCAGATAGCCATTGCTTTCTCTCTCCATCCCCTTCCCCTTCCCAGTTCTCCCACTAGTCTTACTGTCTCTGACTACATTCTATCTTTGTCCCACCCCCTCCCCTGACAGTCTGAAAAAGGGTTGACCCAAAACGTCGCCCATTCCTTCTCTCGAGAGATGCTGCCTGTCCCGCTGAGTTATTCCAGCATTTTGTGTCTACCTTCGATTTAAACCAGCATCTGCAGTTCTTTCTTACACATCTTACCAATTCTGTTTCATCTCTACTCATACAAAAATCTCACCACCTGACATAACCTGCACTTGCTCCATTGCAAGACTATCCTTCCTTGGATGGGAGATCAGACATGCACAAAACTTTAAGATGCAGTCGAACAAAAGCCCAATATAATTGGCCAAGACATCCTTGCTCTTGGATTTAGTAAGGAAATCTTCTTGCATAAAATGGCATTTTCAATGATTTATAGAATCCAGGCCCCTCTCAGCATCAACATTACATTACAATCTCTCACCATATCAAAACATGCTTTGCTCCTTACTATTTCTATCTCAATTTTTAACATTTTCCATATTAGATTAGAAAACCTCATACACATCTTTGACATGATTTTGAACATCGTTAGTCAGTACCAATCCCTGTGGCACACAATCAGTCATAGCCTCCCAATTTGGGGCTGCTTATTCCTAATTTCTGTACTCCATTTGTTAACAAATCTTCAATCCACGCCAGTTTATTAAACCCAGTACCAAGGGCTCTCATTTTGTTTAATTAATCATTTATTGTATGATATCTTACTGAAAGCCTTTGGCAAAGTCCAAATACATCATATCCACTGAATCAAAAACGGAAAGAGCTGAAGCACTTAACAAGTCAGGTAGCATCCATGGAGATTGAAACAAAGTCAATGTTTCATTCCAATTGTCTTTCATCAGAACTGATCATCATCCATTATTTTCCCTTGCGTATTCTGTTGGTTACATCATTAAAAAGGTCTAACAATTGTAAATACTGCAGCCACAGTGAATGAATGAGGGATAGAGTGCACAAGCTGGGACCTTGATAAGGAAACCGTGTTATTGTGGATGATGTGAAGTTTCTTCAGTGTTCCTGTGTCTACACACATGCAAACAAATGGTGAATATTCACGCTCTTGATTTAAGTCTTATACCTAAACATCAGAATGTCTATTCCAAAAACCATGAAAAATAGGGCCAAGATAGGATTATTAGAATCGCGGCACAAAACATCAAGAACAGCTTGTTCAAAAGGGAACTGCAGATGCTGGAATATCGAAGGTACACAAAATTGCTGGAGGAACTCAGCGGGTGCAGCAGCATCTATGGAGCGAAGGAAATAGGCGACGAGAACAGCTTATTCCCAGCAATCAGCAGGTTCTTGAAAACTGCACAACACTAACAATTATCTCAGCAATTATGAACACTGATATTAATTGCACTACAGACTACAGTTTTGCACTCTTATGGTTACTTAGTATTACTGTTATTAACTTAGTGTATTATTGAATATTATATATACAATATAGATATTTACATTATTGTATTAATAGACCTGTTAATCGGCAGCAAGTAAGATTTTCATTGCTCCGTTGCCGGTATATACGACAATTAAACACTCATGACTCTTAGTTTATTAATGCCCAAATGTCCCAAAATCTATTGATCCCTGTCTCCAGTATACTCAATGTTAGCAGTTCCAAGAAGAATTCCAAATAATTCTATTTCCATGCATAAAGTAGCTTCTCCTCATCTTAGCCCTGAATAGTTTATTCCTTGCGCCATGCCCATACTCCAGTGTTCCTGGCATCTGCTTTATTTATCTTGTGAGCCCAATGAAGTTCCCTCTGATTCTGCTGCAGTTAGTGTTTACCAAGATCCTTCAACCACTCTTTTAAGAACAACTTCCTTATCCCAACTATTATTCTTGAAACCAGAACTGCATTGGCCAGTATCCCAAATTTATCAAAATAGAACAGTACTCCAAATATTGTTTTACCTGAAGCCAACTTATTCTTAGTAAGAATTGCAATAATGCCCAGCATTACCAATTGGCTTTCTAATTCTTAACAATAACCACATTTTACTTTCCACATCTCATGAACAATTACACCCAGATGTTTTACCATTTGAACAATATTTCTTTCAATTATTTCTCTCATGCTCCCATTTCCCCACAGTATATTCCATCTGCTATCTTTTCCTATCAAGTAACCTCTATTCCTTTTCAAATTCTGCACCCCCCTTACAGTTCACCATTTCCCACCCCATGGCATCTTTAACAAAACTGGAGATGTCACATTGTATCTGTCAAACAAATTAGTTGAGGCTCATTGCAAATCGACATGTCTTCCTCTAATGGTCACTTTAATGGAAAAGCTTTTGTTTCCTGCTTTGTTTTCTCACCTTTAATCAATCTTCAAGTCTCCTGTACCTTCTATTAGCAAACCGAAAGCATGGCCAGGATCTTTGATGATATTGGCTGACTTTTTGAGTCAGCGCCTTCTATAGATCCATGATATGAAACTTCCTCCCGAAACGTCACCCATTCCTTCTCTCCAGAGATGCTGCCTGTCCTGCTGAGTTACTCCAGCATTTTGTGTCTATCCTCTTCCTATGACCCCTTATTTACTGCAACCTTCTTTTGAGATGGAGGACTAAATGCCTGTTGGAAATCCAGCTTTTTACATCTCCACAAGTTCCCTTTATCTACCTCTTTAGTTACAGCTTCAAAAACCATATGTGTCCATTCTTAAGACAATACGGACTCTGTCTAGTCATACAGTATTATTAGTTTATAGTTATCCTGTACTAAGTCCTTACTGATAATAATAAATTGCAGCATTTTTCTCACAATTTAGGTCAAGCTAATTAGTTTCTTCTGCCTTTCCTAAATAGCAGTGTTACACCAGAAACTTTCTAAAGCCACTGAGATTATTTGAAAACTAAAGAATTTTGCAAGATTAACACTAATACACGTCTGCAAGCTCTCGGATTTAGAAGATCTGTAGAGTTTTCATTCCCACCAATTTCTCCATTAGTCAATCTTTATAGCCATTGATTACCTTGTTCCTCACTGGTTTTAGACCCAAGCATCCTGTCCAATTATGTTGCATGAATTATGTCGTCTACAGAACCAGGGGCCACAGTTTAGGAATAAGGGGTAATAGCCCTGTCCCACGGTACGAGTTCATTCCAAGAGCTCTCCCGAGTTGAAAAAAAATCAAACTCGTGGTAAGCACGGAGAATGAACGTAGCGGGTACGTCGGAGCTCGGGGACATCTCTTAGTGGCTTGTAAGGTTAACGGCAGGTATCTCGGGAAGACTTGCTAACGGCAGGTGAGCACGGGAAGACTCGTGAAGATTTTTCAACATGTTGAAAAATGTCCACGAGAGCCCCGAGTACCGACAAGTTGCCATTGAAACACTTTTTCTCACAGAGAGTTGTGAGTCTGTGGAATTCTCTGCCTCAGAGGGTGGTGGAGGCCGGTTCTCTGGATACTTTCAAGAGAGAGCCAGAGAGGGCTCTTAAAGATAGCGGAGTCAGGGGATATGGGGAGAAGGCAGGAACGGGGTACTGACTGGGGATGATCAGCCATGATCACACTGAATGGCGGTGCTGACTTGTAGGGCCAAATGAACTACTCCTGCACCTATTGTCTATTATCAGTCATGGCAGTTGCTAATATTTACATAATAAGCACACCATTTCTTTATTCTCCCATCCAGGAACTCCACTTGCATTTATCCCCAAGTGTATAGCAACAATTAACGCTATTTTTCCTATTAGCAAAGCTGTGGAAGGTATTAAAATCTTTCTCTAATTTATTCTCATAATTTAACTTTTTTAAATTTAATCATTGTTGCTTTCTATAAACCTGATGGCTTACTATTTATTCAACAAAGATATGCTTTAACCCTTAAACCTAATGGATGGAATTTATACTTCTCGATGGAATGTATATTCAGTGATATTTAAATAAATATTTTGAATTTACTTGTCATTGTCCGCCTACTGACCAAGCCTTTAATCTACCTTTGTCAAGAATTCTTGCACGCAGAATTACATCCCTTTTGAACTACATACAAAAGTCAATTATAATTTGATCAGGTTTCGCTAACGATGCGTACTCTTAATAACTATGACACAATATGATATGATACGATACAACTTTATTTATCCCAGGAGGGAAATTGATCTGCCAACAGTCATAAGGCACAAAATACATGAAACATTAAATTAAAATGACGGGTGGAAAGGATTGGGGATGTGCAAAGATTTGGGGGTGAGGGCCATGGAGGGGGTGAGCTGTATTGTCCATGATGCTTACCCCCTCCGTGACCCCCCCTCTCCCGCCCCAAATCTTTGCACAAAACATCACCCATGTCCTCTCTCCAGAGATGCTGCCTGTCCCGCTGAGTTACTCCAGCATTTTGTGTCTACCTCTTTTTATTATTACCTTTGCTACATACGCATATTTATTGGAGATGCCAGAAACTGCAGATGCTGGAATCTTGAGCAAAAAACAAAGAGCTGGAGGGACTTAGCGAGTCAGGCAACAGCGTGGAGAGAATGGACAGACTGTTTTCTGCTTGATGCTGCCTGACCCGCTCAGATCCTCCACAACTTTGTTTTTTTGCTTTCAGCATTTGCAGTTTCCTGTATCCATCAGCTTGAAGAAGGGTCTCAACCCATCTTGTCGTTCTCCATAGATAGACACAAAATGCTGGAATAACTCAGCGAGACAGGCAGCATCTCTGGAGAGAAGGAATGGTTGACGTTTCGGGACCAGCATCTGCAGCTCCGTCATTGCACGTTGTTGTCCATACTGTCTACGGATGCTGCCTGAATCACCGAGTTCCTCTGGCACTTTGTTTTTTACTCGTATTTCTTGATTGATTCTCACTCCTATCATTTCATGGCTGATACAGGGATTTCCAAACACTCCGTGATTTTTGACCCTTGTTATCTCACCTCACTCATAATGATTCTGCATCCTGCTCTTCAAGCCTATGATCATTCTTCACAGCTCCCTTATGTCATCCTTTATTATCACCACCACACCCTCCTTTTCCATTTTCTCTCTCCTTTCTAAAGATTAATTTTGTTGCCCAGCCTTAATTGCTTATGTGTTGTGAGCCATCACCTTGAACCAACAAAGTGTAACAGGTGAAGGAAATCCCAGAGTCCAGTTAGGCAGGGAGTTCCAGGGTTTGAATCCAGCATAGATGATAGAAGACCAATATATCGTCTAGTGAGGATGGTGGTGCTCCCACGTAACTGCTGACTTTATCCTTCCGAGCAGTGGGAGATCATCAGTTTGTAAGAATTGTTGTGGAAGCCTTGGTTAAGCTGTTACAGTGAATCTATATGGGAAATGGTGCACTTTGCAATCACAACGACCAGTGGTAGAGAAAACAAATATTCAAAGTGGTGGATTGTATGCCTCTAAAGCAGCATTGATGACTGTAGATTGGCTATAGCATGTTAACCAATTAGAATGCTTAGTAATTATAACCTCGCCTAATTATAACATTCATAGTGTAAGATCTGTCTACCAGGTAGAGTAGCAGTATGAATGTGCGATGACCTGCTATGTAGTTGATGACCTGGACAATAAAGATGCTTGTGTTTCAACCCGTGTGAGTTTGAGCGTGTCAGAAGTGGGATTCGAACCCACGCCTCCAATTTACAATGCGCTAAAGAAATGATCTACTGGCCCGAATGACCAAGTACATTTGGGAAAAAACAGAATTGTGCGCGATCTGTAACAGGCAAGTGCCACACCAGCAAAAAACAACCACTGCTGTCCCAACCTGCCCCCTCCCTACCATGGTCGTGCATGGCTGCTGATATCTTCGACTGGCACGGGAAGCACTATCTCGTGTTAGTGAACTCGTACTCGAGTTGGTTCGAAATTGATTTTCTACCAACCATCTCCTCAGAAATAGTCATCCAGAAACTCTGGCAGCACTTCTCCGTACATGGCATTCCAGCCCGCCTCCAGATTGACAATGGGACACAATTCACCAGCCAAAAGTTCAAAGACTTTGCCAAGCACTGGAACTTCGAACATGTCACCAGCAGCCCAGAATACCCACAGTCCGATGGACTTGCCAAACGCACTGTTCGCAGCGCTAAACAGCTTATGGAACGCTCCTTCCTGGTAAAATCTGACGTCTACCTAGACCTGTTGAACCTGAGAAATATTGCCAGAGACAGTGCTTTAGGCTCTCCAGCCCAACGACTGATGTCCCGGCAAATGAGACCTCCACTGCCTGTGACTCAGGATCACTTAAAGCCCAAAGTTTTCTGCCCCGCTGTAGTTCAAACGCGCGTACAATCCAATCGAGACATGCAGAAACGTGCCTACGACAAAACCAGCAAAACACTTAAGCCACTAATCCAAGGCCAAGTGGTTTGTTTGCAGACGGACAAAGGACATACCAAACTAGGATTCATCCATGGCCCTGCAATGGAACCACGCTCCTATCTTGTCGATGTCGGCGGCACCATCTACAGACGTAATCGTCAACACCTCCTTCCAGTGAAGGAACAGCGTTTGGTGCTCCAGGGTCCTGACGCAACTCCACTGAACATTAAAGTGATCGCTGTTCCAGTCATTCCAGTGTCCGCAGCTGCTGCTCCCCACCACTCCCCGCGTCAGTCTGCACCCCCTTCCCCCTTCGTAACCGGCTCCCCGGTACCCTCGTGACGGTCTTCCCCCACGGTGTCTCCCCAGAGCCCTGTTGGCTCACCCAAACGTGCCCTTAATTTTTCGGAAGAAAAGGTTGATGAGGCAGCTCCTTACCGTACGAGGACCGGGCGGGTTAGCAAGCCACCTGTTAGGTACGGCGATTATGTGTAACCCCATTATTATTAGATGTGGCATTTTGCATTTAACAATTTATTTACTCATCGTAGTGAATACGCTTTATCTACTTTTCATTTATAGAAGAAGATGTAGATTGGCTATAGCATGTTAGCCAATTAGAATGCTTAGTAATTATAACCCCACCTAATTATAACATTCATAGTGTAAGATCCTACCCACTGTCTACCAGTACGAGTAGCAGTATGAATGTGTGATGACCTGCTGTGTAGTTGATGACCTGAACAATAAAGATGCTTGTGTTTCAACCCGTGTGAGTTTGAACTCTTTACAATGACATTCTTCTATGTCATTAGAACTACACACATGCCCAAGTGCAGAATATTCCATCACAATTTTGATTTGTGCCTTGTAGGTGGATGAATTATTTGGGGGAATCAGCAGATGAGTCACTCACTATTTTATTTTGTAGCTACAGTATTTATGTAACAGGTATGATTAAGTTTCTAATTGGCAATAACCCCAAGAAATATTGATGGTGGAGGATTTGGTTCTGGTGGATCATATGGAAGCAATTAAAATCTCTAGCTGTTGCTGAGCATTTCCGTGACATACATGTTGCTTGCGGATGAGTTGTAAATGCCAGTGTAGACTTCGGACTATCTAATGGAGATACGGCACTTAATAAAGATAGTTGTGTCTGGAACACTGACCAGAGAATTCCTCACCTCTCCTTTGAAACTCAGTCAGTTACTATTAATCTAATTTTGATGGACAGTGAAGACCCAAACTCAGAATAAATTCCCTGTTCTAACCATCCTTAATTTTCCCTCCACATTAATTTCAACACGGAGTAGTAATGATACCATCTGTTACTGATGAATCAGCAGGTTTCCTTGTCTGCTTTTGACCCGATGTCAAGACTTCTTGTGTCTCATATCAACATCAAGGATTTCCATGGCTGGCCCCTTCTGACTGTACACCACAGCAGTATTAATATTGATGACCCTGTCATGTCCAGACACAGGGTCCATTCAGAAAGAAGATTCCAACTTAAAAGGAATGATTCCCTGAGTATGACAATATTGAGATTATCTAGGGGACCTGGCCTGAGGAACAGCATTTCTAATTTTACCATGCTTTCTCCACGCTGAATCAAGGATGCTTAGGTCAAGGCTGATCCGTCTTATTTTATTAGTTCTCATGGTTGTTTGAAATCCACTGCTTAGGGATTTGACTCAAATGTGGTTCGGGACCAATTTCCACTTAGCCAATCAAACCTGAGTTCAGGGTGACTTGGTTTAGACATTTTAATGCATTACCATAATATTAAGGTGATGTTGAGCAGAAATTACACATGACCTTTCTTCAGAAATATCAAAGCACATAAGATTTCAAGTGGTGCGTGCAATTGCAATTAAAAATGTTTTAATATAACACTAAAGTGAAAATTTGCATGTGTGTAACACTGGAAAAAGTTTCAAATCATTGTAATTATGAACAAGATCATTTTTCTAAATGTTTTTTACTCCTGTGCTGTTTACAAGAATTCAGCAGGTTTTTTTGCGACTCTGATATAGGTCGCAGACATGAAATGTGAATTATGTTTTTCTTTGTACCGATGCTATTTGACCTGCTGAAGGTTTCTTACATTTTTGGTATTTTATTTCTATTTCTGCTCCTTTATACGTATGGAAATTGGATAGACATTTGCTACTATCATATTTAGAAATGGATTTGCATCAACGTGAAAACGTTTTTGCAAAAATTCCACATTTTGAGGATGTTTGATTACTCCTGGGCAACACAAGCCATTGGACACATTGGATGAACTGCAGGCCCATGTTGATCCAAACCAATCTGGGCATTATTAATTCAGAAAAAGATTAAAAATTTATCTAAAACCAGTATGATTTCAAGTTGAATTATGTGCATAATCTATGTGGATTTCACCAAGATACGATGTTCCATACATCAAACGTTGAAATATTTTAATGAATAAGCTCAGATCTCCTCAAGATTTGGCCTCCATGCCTCATTTCCATACACTTAATGTATCCTTTAATTCCCTTACAGTCCAAAACTTACTTCTGAAATTCATGGAATGACAACTCTCAGAAGAGAGAAATAAATGGGCAACCCCTTATTCCAAGATAATGTCCCTAATTTTAGATTTCCCACATCAGGGAAACATTCTCAAAGCATCTACTCTGTCAAGATCACCTTAATCAGTACATTATTCTAAATACAAGAGAATTTATTCTCAATTTACGAGCACTTTGTAAACCCATCCCTACTGCAAGAACCCTTTAAATCTGTTGCAAGTTAATTATGTCCAAGAATAGTTATAAAGCTGGTTCAATCAAATGATTTTCATTGCACAAAGCTATATAAGGGTAATGAGAGATGAGAATAAATGAAGTTAAATGTACATCACATGATCTGGTAGTACAGAGGTTTCCAAACATTTTTTCTCTTCCCCTAGATTTTCCATTTGTTATAAATCTTGAATAAAAATGAACCATTATTATCAACGCAGCCTCCCTTTTAATTTTAAGTTATCTACTGACGAGTGGGATTTGCAAACTAGAGATCTTATTTTATGGCAGACAGGATCAAATAATTGAATGGCTTATTTCTGTTTCTATGTAAGGTTCTCAATTTTCGTTTTCGTAAAAAGTAAGACAGTAACTTAAGAAAGGGCAGGGCCTTATAGAGATTAACGATATCGTGTTGGGCTGTCCGTTGGGTTCTTAAGAATATCTCCAGTCCCAGGCGAGGTCCCAGAGAACTGGAATGTAGTCAATGTTGTTTATTTGCTTAAGAAGGGAAATTAGAATAATCCAGGAAGTTACCAGTCGGCGAACCTCACATCAGTACTAGGACAAGATTCTTAGGGATAGGAGTTACCCGCATTTGGAAGAGAATAGGCTAATTTGGTACAGTCATCATGACTTTGTCCTGGGTAGGTCATGTCTTACAAACATGATAAGCGAGTTTTTTTGAGGAGGTGATGAAGGTGATGAAGGTAGGGATGTTGTGTACATGTTGTCTGTATGATGTCCACATGAACCTTAGTAAGGCATTTGACAATGTACCTACTTGCGGGCTGATACAGAAGTTTATGATGCATGGGATCCACTGCAACCTGGTTGTGTGGATTTACAATGGGACAGAAGATAGTGGTAGAAGAGTATTATTTCACCTGGAGGTCTGTGATGAGTAGTGTTCCATGGGGATCAGTGATGGAATCTCATGAATATGTGTGATTTGGGCGAAAATCTAGATACATTGGTTAGTAAGTTTACAGAGGACACACAAGTTGGTAGAGTTACAGACAGTGAAGGAGTCCTTCAAAGGATAAACATACTATAGATCAGTTACCCATGTGGGTGGAGTAATGGAAGATGGAATTTAATCCAGAGACGTGTGAGGTGTTGCACTTTTGGAGGTTGAATATTAGAAGTATACAGTTAATGACAGAACCCTCAACAGCATTTATGTCCCTGTCCCCGTCCATAATTCCCCCAAAATGGTGACACCAGTAGATAGACAGAAGTAGACAAGTTGAGTAGATAGTGGTAAAGAACGTTTGTGGTATGCTTTCCTTCATTAGTTGGGGCATTGAATATAAGAGACAGATGTCATCTTGCAGCTTTGGGAGTTGGTTAGGCTGCACTGGGAGTTTTGTGTGCGGTTCTGGTCACCCCATTAGAGGAAAGATATGGCTTTGGAGAACGTATAGAAGAGGTTTAACAGAGTGCTGCCTGGATTAGAAGGAATTAGCTTTCAGGAGAGGTTGGACAAACTTTTTCTGGAGTGTCGAAGGCCGAAGGGAGACCTGGTAGAAGTTTACACAATCTACACAATCTACACAATCTACACAATCTAGAAGTTTACACAATCTACACAATCTACACAATTTACACAATCTACACAATCTACTTGTGTAAACACAGGTTTACACAAAGAGACACAGGTAGGGTAAACAGTCAGAATCTTTTTCCTAGGATGGAAGTGTCAAATGCATTACAGATAGTGGTCAACATTATAGTGCATGATGTTTTAGATGGGACAAATATAGGAAGAGATGAAGCACAGTAAACCCGCATTATAACATACTATAGGGGATGAATGGTGTCCATTATTACCGCCTGTCCACTATAATAGAGTAAGGGATTACCAAGGAATAGAGTATCATTATATAAATAGTAGAAATAAATAACTGCAGATGCTGGTTAATACACAAAAGGACACAAAGTGTTGGAGTAACTCAGCAGATCAGGTAGCATCTCTGGATAGCATGGATAGGTGACGTTTTGGGTTGAGACCCTGCTTCATACTCTCGGTCTGGAATCTGGCCTGGAATATAGGTGAGTTGATGGCCCCGGCCTGCTGTCTTCCGGGAGAGAGGCGAGGATCGGCACAGTAATTGGTTGCAGTCCACAGGCAGCTGTAGTGCAGGTGAGGATCGGTGATGGCGGCAGCAGACGCAGCCTAGAAGCAGCTGGGAAGGCGGTGCTGGCCAGGGTTGACATCAGCGATCTCCTGGCCTACAGGCGAAGGATAGCAGGTCCATCCACTATAACCAAAATTTGTTATAAAAAGGTGCATAATAACGAGGGTTTACTGCACGGAAAAATTTAGTGTGCCTGGAAGTGGGTAAATGACTCACTGGCCCAGGTGAAGTATATCTTGGGCTGTTTAAACAAAAGCACAGAAGAATTTTGCAGATGCTCCAACTGTTGGAAGACTGGATGACTGCTAACATTGAAATGTTGTACAAAGCGCCTTGAGTATTAGAAAGGCGCTATATAAATCGCATCCATTATTATTATTAAAGGGTAGAAAGGATAAACCGAATTATTACAGGACTGTGAGTTCAGTTTTGATCGTGGACAAATGATTGAAATCAGTTCTATTGGAGACCATAAACCTTGAATAAGAGAAGCGAAGATTAACCAAAGATAGTCAGCATTGATTTGAGGAGGAAAGTTTATATTTGACCAACTTGATTGAATTCTCGAAGCAAATTCCAAAGAGGGTCAATGAAGACAGTGGGATTGCCAAAGTCTATGTGGACTTTACTAAGGCCTTCGACAAGGTCCTACATGGCAAGCTCATTAAAAAAAATAAGCCCATCAAATCTGAGGGGAAGTGGTAAATTGGATCCAGAATCAGCTCAGCGACACGAAACAAAGGTAGATGTTCATGGTGTTTTTGTAACTGGTGGGATTGGTGCTCGGTCCCTTGCTCTCTGTTAGAGGCATTCATGATTTAGAATCATGTAGAGGGCATGGTGAAGAGTTTGACAATAGACAACATGTGCATGTGGTCAACAGTGAGGAGGAAAGCTTTAGACAACAGGACAATATAAATGGTAGGTCAGTTGACAGAAAAATGACAAATTACATTTAATCCACAAAAGTGTGAGGTGATGCACATGGGAGATGCAGCAAACGAAACACAAGACACACAACAAAAGATTTACACAATCTCAGCTGTCTCCACCTGGCCCATGCCTCCTCCTTTTTCCTAATCAGAACCTCAATTTCTATCATCATCCAAGCTTCCTTGCTCTCATCTGCCTGGCCCGCAAACAATGTGCTCCAATCAGTTTTAACATTTTCATGTCTAATACCATCAAAGTTGGCCTTGCCCCAATTCAGAACTTTAACATGTGGGCTCACCCTGCCCTTATCTTCTGCTATTTTTAAATTAATAGAACTGTGAGCACTGGTCCCACAAGACTTGCCCACCGACACTTCAGTCACTTGCCTTTCCCAATTTCCTAAAATTAGGTGAAGCTTTACCCACTCATTTGTAGGGCCCTCTTCATATTGCCTAAGGATACTTTCCTGAACACATTTTCAGTGCCATTGGCACTATAGCAGTCCCAGTCTATATGGGGACGGTTAAAATTTCCAACCATGCCAACCCTATTAATCTTGCAGCTGCCTGCAATCTCCTGGCATATTTGTTCTTCCAATTCCCGTTGATTTTTTTTGGGGAGCCCTATAGTACACTCCCAACAAGGGATCGTCCCCTTTTTATTTCTCAGCTCCATCTATATACTGGACAAACAATCAGAAATAACCGCTGTAGCACCTGTACCCTGGAACATCCATCTGCCAGGCCTGTGTCTCTCAGCCAGGGTTTTTGAGCAGCTTTAACGTCCTAGGCGCATGTACCTATTCCATGCCTTGAATTTATCTGCCTTACCCATCAGGATTTTCACACCAAAATGAAAGCAATTTAGTCCAATACTCCTTCCTCGCTCCCTGTCTATGCTCCTGTCTATCCTATTGATTAAACTTGCTTTCATCACCGTACCAACATCCATCTTGTCATCGACCTCACTCCTGCATTGGATTGTGTCCCGCTGCCATTCTATTTAAACCCCGTCTGTTGGCTAAATGATGAAGTCAGGAGGGGTCTGGCAACAAGATGTGGTGGTTGTGAAGTCAGCTTAGGTGAGGGAATTTTCAGAGGATTCACTTTCAGCCTCATTAAATTGTGTTATTTTAGCCTTGTGAGCATAGCTAATGCCTGGAATGAAGAGAACAAAACATTGTAAAGTTAAAAGAAGAAAATTACAGTGAGCGATGGGAGCGGGAAACTCATTGCTGTTCAAAAGTTAGAAGGACCAGGAACAGAAATCCCAGTTAAGATGGAAGGCTAATGATGCGAAGGAGAATCATGTTTGGAAGGAGTTTGCATCCCATCTTCAGTGATTGTGCTGGGAGAGGGGTGGAAGAAAGCTGGAAGAAAGCTGGAAGAGAGGAGGGACAGGACAAAGCCTGGCAAGTAATAGATGGATCCATTACTTGGGTGGGAAAGGGGAGGTGTTTGATGGGCAGATGGTTGGACAAAGGCCAGAGATGAAAAGACAGAAGGTGAGACAAGAGGATTGAAGAGTTTCGAATTGTGAAGCTGGAGGATGTGAATTGTGATCTTAAAGGACTTTACTCCTCAGTGACCATTGTAATATGGGTACTCCAGCAATCAATTTGCACAATCAAACTCCCCCTAACAGTAGTCTTATTACAGACTGTTATTCTTGATATTGATCAAAGGAAATTTACTGGCCAGAACATAAAAAGTGTTGCAGTTCAATGTCTTCTCTGGCAGGTAACATCTCCAATAAAGCAGCATTGCCTCTCCACAGCTTTAAAGAGTTATCATATATTTTGTCTTCTGGGTTAAAAGATTATCCCTCCAATGTATGGTACTCCAGTTTAAATGTCAAACTAACCACATGTGGCTATGGCAACACAGTTTTAACCACATGCATTGATTTTAGTAGAGTAGCATGTTACGTGCATTCAAACAAACCAATTAATTGTAATTCAGGTGTGTATATTTGCTTACCAAACATCTACTACCATTCAGTAACCAAGGAAGTAGATGTTCAATAAACACTTGACATTCTACTTCTGTCTCACCATTACCCAAAATATATTCAAATAAATATACGGTTATGCGCAGATAAACGACATTGCGTACTCAATGGTGGAGTAGGTCACATACTTTTCGGGTACTGTGCCCGAAGTCCACCAGTGCTAGATTACTTGTCATTCGCTGTCCCAGTGACTTTAGCATCAGCGTCTATGTTCCACCCAAGGGTGAGGTGGAAAGTGTGTTACCGACAAGTTGACTTAAACTAAAATGTTGTTAGCAAGCACCTAATGTGAGGAGAGCCAGGATGCACAAGACCATGTGTTTCCATCACTCTAATATTTCCCAGTTCAGCCCATGTCTCAGGTCATAATTGAAATTCTCACCCAAGGCGTTGATATGAGATGAGTCTTATCAGTTCCAATACATTCCTCCCTGGCCACCTTCAGCTCATCCTCTGTCAATCTTTGGCCTTGTCCCACTCTATCTCTCCTTCCAGTCCAACAACCTCTTGACATTTCCAATTGTGGCCTCACAAGACATTTGTGAACGTAATTGTTGGTGGCTGCCCCTTCTCACTGCTCCCACTGCTCAAACCCTTGTTATTACCACTCTATCTCTTTCCAGTTCTCTGCTTCTCTTTTTTGTTTTCTTTTAACACATTCTTTAAAATGTAGCTCCAAGGTCCACGCTTTGCCTTTCCCTAATATTAACTTATGACAAGACAATATTAGATTTTGTCTTCTCATATTTCATCTCATAGAGATCTCATATTTCGCTCGGGCAGCTTATAACCCAGTGGTATGACTATTGATTTCTCTAATTTCAAGCAACCCCTGCATTCCCTCTCCCTCCATCCCTCCCCCACCCAAGTCATACCAGTCGTCTTGTTGAGGCTCATTGTCTGTATTCATTCTCATCTAATAAACAGCTAACAATGGCCTGTTTCCTTTATCATAGTTAGTTTTTCGCATATCTTTCATTCATTTGTTATTTACCTCTCTACATCATCGTGGCCGATTAGGAAAAGGGGGAGATGCAACGAGACCTGGGTGTCGTGGTACACCAGTCATTAAAGGTAGGCATGCAGGTGCAGCAGGCAGTGAAGAAGGCGAATGGTATGTTAGCATTCATAGCAAAAGGATTTGAATATAGGAGCAGGAAGGTTCTACTGCAGTTGTACAGGGTCTTGGTGAGACCACACCTGGAGTATTGCATACAGTTTTGGTCTCCTAATCTGAGGAAAGACATTTTCGTCATAGAGGCAGTACAGAGAAGGTTCACCAGACTGATTCCAGGGATGTCAGGACTTTCATATGAAGAAAGACTGGATAGACTCGGTTTGTACTCGCTAGAATTTAGAAGATTGAGGGGGGATCTTATAGAAACTTACAAAATTCTTAAGGGGTTGGACAGGCTAGATGCAGGAAGATTGTTCCCGATGTTGGGGAAGTCCAGAACAAGGGGTCACAGTTTAAGGATAAGGGGGAAGTCTTTTAGGACCGAGATGAGGAAAACATTTTTCACACAAAGAGTGGTGAATCTCTGGAATTCCCTGCCACAAAAGGTAGTTGAGGCCAGTTAATTGGCTATATTTAAGAGGGAGTTAGATGTGGCCCTTGTGGCTAAAGGGATCAGGGGGTATGGAATGAAGGCAGGTACAGGATACTGAGTTGGATGATCAGCCATGATCATATTGAATGGCGGTGCAGGCTCGAAGGGCCGAATGGCCTACTCCTGCACCTACTTTCTATGTTTCTATGTTTCTATGTATATATCTCTAATTTCTCTTTCATCACGGTACGAAACATCACCTATTCCTTTTCTCAAGAAATGCTGTCTGACCCGTTGAGTTACTTCAGCATTTTGTGTCTATATTAGATTTTGTTAATCTGGTTGTGAAGTAATGGGGGATTTTTGTTGCTGTTGTAATAGTGCTTAAAAAAAACAAGGGACTGCATCATTGTAAGATGTATCTAGTTTTAAGAAATCATGCTGTCATTGTTCTCATGCTTGCCAGGGATCAATTGGAAGGGTCATGCATTAAATAGGGACAACAGAACATAGTCTGGGTATGCAGACATGTAAAAAGAGCAGAGTGACACCAGGATTAGAATCGATGCTCAGCACCTGCTGTATGCAATAGTTTAGTGATCCCACTACAATGGATCAGATTAAATGTCTGCAGTCCAGCCACATCCAATGATGAGTTGACTGCATACCTTGGAGGCTGCGCTACACAGACACCAGCACAAGCTATGGACTCTGCAGTGAATAATTTTAGAGCAATTTTCATGTGAGACAAGTTACTATTAAAACACAAAGTATTTGTGTTATAACAACAGGATAAGTACTCAACCAAGAAAACCAGGCCCAAAGCCAATGTAGTATCTAAACTGCTTATACACACTTATGCTAATGACAATAACGAACTCCGTATGCAATAATAAGCTATTTACATGTTAACAAGCACATAAAAACGGATCATGTGGATGCAAGTATATCATTGAGGTTATCTAGTGGTCACCTCCCTTCACTGGTGTTTGGTAAGGTAGCACCAAATGGCCCTGCCGGTACAGCTATCTCACCTAATTATCTGCTCCTTATATGTGTCTGAATTCTATTAAGATTATTCTCAGTACTAGATATGGCACTGACACTGGGTTTGAGGGAATGGATGGGAAAGTGAGGAGGAGAGATGATGAGTGATGAGGCACTGACTTATGGGGGAGTTATGGTCAAGGTAATGATGGGACTGGAATCTGAAAATGGAGTCACTAAGGCCATTGAGGGTACGTAGAAGAGGGGGTGAACAAGAGCATTTTTTTTTGTGTCTACGCATGTATGTGTGTGTGTCTGTTTGTGTTTGTGCGTGAGTGTGAGTGTTTGAATCTGTGTGTGTGTGACATGCAGAGCATGCCAAGTCTGCTCAGCAGAGCTTAGTCTTCACTTATGTTAGACAGTAAATGTGGGCATCCCCAAAATGAACACTCTGTAAGATGAACAATTGCATCAATTTGATTACAAACTACCAGGCTCTGGATGTCACGCTCCATGCCACTGCTTTGGTTAGCATTCTCAACCTAGCGAGGGTACCAACTTTTCAACTTCTGAAATAGAAATTGGACCATGTGTTATCTGGTACATAACAATGGGGAGGCATTGGAGGTAGATGAAGTTTTGTGCAGATCTTTTTAAAAAAATTATAAAGAATGAAGAGCAAAAAAAAGGCTAGTTACGGGAGGAACTGAGTGGGTCAAGCAACAGCTGCAGAGGTAAATGGACATTAAATATTTCTGGTTGAGGCCATTCATCTAGATGAAGAGTCATTCAGCCTAAATAGAAGTTCCTCACAGAACTATCAACTGTCCATTGCTGGCACCAGATGCTGTCTGACCCTCTGAGTTGTCTCTAGTTGCTCTCCTATTTTTGCTACAAATTCCAACATCTGCAATCTCTTGTGCCTCCAAGAAAAGTGAAGAGGCTTTTTTGGTCAATGACTAAAAAAGGTTTCCAAAAAATATTTCTGGAGCGAAGATATTGTGAACAGTCTGTTTCAATTTCAGACCTCTGGCAGAGAGATAGCTAAAACCAGAGAGAGAAAGGACTGTGACAATAGCTTTGGTCTTTAACTGGAATAAATATTTCAAAAATATTACTAAATATTAATAATTTTATGGGTGGCACAGTGGCGCAGCTGGTAGAGCTACTGCCTCTCAAAGCCAGAGACCTGGGTTAGATCCCAACCACAGGTACAGTCTGTGTGCAGTTAGCATGATCGCCCTGTGACCACATGGGTTTCCTCCAGGTGCCCCGGTTTCCTCATATACCAAAGACGTTCAAGTTCAAGTTCAAGTGAGTTTATTGTCATGTGTCCCTGTATAGGACAATGAAATTCTTGCTTTGCTTAAGCACACAGAAAATAGTAGGCATTTACTACAAAAACAGATAAATGTGTCCATATACCATGATATAAATATATACACACATGAATAAATAAACTGATAGTGCAAATAACAGAAAGTGGTTGGTAATAATCAGAGTTTTGTCCGAGCCAGGTTTAATAGCCTGATGGCTGAGGGGAAGTAACTATTCCTGAACCTGGTTGTTGCAGTCTTCAGGCTCCTGTACCTTCTACCTGAAGGTAGCAGGGAGATGAGTGTGTGGCCAGGATGGTGTGGGTCTTTGATGATACTGCCAGCCTTTTTGAGGCAGCGACTGCGATAAATCCCCTCGATGGAAGGAAGGTCAGAGCCGATGATGGACTGGGCAGTGTTTACTACTTTTTGTAGTCTTTTCCTCTCCAGGGCGCTCAAATTGCCGAACCAAGCCACGATGCAACCGGTCAGCATGCTCTCGACTGTGCACCTGTAGAAGTTAGAGAGAGTCTTCCTTGACAATCCGACTCTCCGTAATCTTCTCAGGTGCAGGTTTGTTGGCTAATTGGCTTCTGTAAATTGCCCCTTACTGTCTGGAGAATGGATGAGAAAGTTGGATAACATGGTACCAATGTGAATTGGTGATCGATGGTTGGCATGGAATCAGTGGGCTGAAGGGCTTGCGTCCATGCTATATCTCTAAAATCAACTACATTTCTGCTCATGCACGACCAGACAATCGGTCTCACAATTTAGATACAATGGGAGGGTGAAAAGGGTTGTGGTGTGACAGAATTGGACATCAAAGCTTGCACACGGAAGTTGCTAGTATGTTTTCAACAGAAGATAGTATGAAAAGGGACTTACAAATATATCTTTAAGGATGTGCAGAAGATATTTTATGTAGTTTAAGAAGAGAAGCCATTTTTTGTGGTTCAGTGGGTACAGCAGGAAAGACGAAAATGGAAGTGAGTATCACTAGTTCAAATTAGGTAGATAACAGTGGAGATGTTGGAGAAAGATGGTGTTGTCCTTGGCATCAAAGATTGCACAACAGTCAGAAGGAGCCTTAAGGGCCTGTCCCACTTTCACGACTTCATTCTTTCATCCCGACCATTTTTTTAACTCGTGGACATTTTTCATCGGGCTGGAAAAAACGTCCCAACTTACCTGATGCCACAAGTACCTACGGCTAGCATAACGAGCCACTACGATATATCTACGACCTCCTACGGACTCGTTACGAACATTCTGCGCGTTTGAATCAGGGGAAAACTCGGGAGAATTCGTGAATTACCTCATGTAAGTGGGACAGGCACTTTAGTACAGATGCATAGGGTATCAGTAATGCTCAATGTGCCAGAAATTCAAGAGAGTTATTGAGCAGAACTGAGTGCAGTCGTTATTACCGTACGGTCTGAATGACAATAAAGGCATTCAATTCAATTCAATTCAATTCAATATTACTGAGAAGGTGCTTGGGAAACTGAAAGGTCTGAAGATGGATAAGTCACCTACACTACACCCCAGAGTACTGAAAGAGGTAGCTTTAGAGATTGTGGACGCATGAATAGTGATTTTTTAAAAACAATTATTAGTGTCGGGAATGGTTTCAAAAGCCTAAAATTGCAGATGTAACTCTACTGCTTAAGAAGGGAGCAAGGCAGGAAATTATAAACCAGTTAGTCTGACTTTTGTGGTTGGTAACATTTTAGAATCCATTATTAAGGATAAGGTTTCAGGGTATTTGGATGCACATGATAAAATAGGCTAAAGTCAGCGTGGTTTTGTTAAGGGGAGATATTGCCTGACAAGTCTGTTGGAGTTTTTTGAGGAGGTGACAAACAGGATAGACAAAAGGAGTGCCAGTGGATGTTGTTTACTTGGATTTTCAGAAGGCCTTTGATGAGGTGCAACGTGAGGCTGCTAAACAAGGTACTATGCCATGGTATGCCAAGGCCCATGGTATTAGAGGCAAGGTACGAGCATGGATAGAAGATTGGCAGAAGGCAGTGTGGGAATAAAGGGGGCCTTTTCTGGTAGGCTGCCAGTGACTAGTGATGTTCCTCAGGTGTCGGTGTTGGGTCTGCTACTTCTCACAATATATATTAATGATCTGGATGATGGAATTGAGGTCTTTGTGGCCATGTTTGCAGATAATACGAGTGCAAGTGGAGGGGTTGGTAGTGTTCTGGAAGCAGGGAGTCTGCAGAAGGACTTGGATGAGTTGGGAGAATGGGAAAATGGAACACAGCGTGGCAAAGTGTACGGTCATGTAGTTTGTTAGGCATAGACTATCTAAATGGGGAGATGATTCAGAAATCGGAGCTGCAAAGGGAGTGCTGATGCAGGATTCCCAAACGGTTAATTTGAAGGTTGAGTCAGTGGTAAGAAAGGCAAATGCAATGCTCGCATTCATTTCGAGGGGACTAGAATATAAAAGCAAGGATGTAATGCTAAAACTTTGTAAGATGCTGGTGAGGACACATTTGGAATATTGTGAGCAATTTTGGGCTCCATATCTGAGGAAGGATGTGCTGCTGTTGGAGAGGGTCCAGAGGAGGTTTACGAGAATGATTCCATTAATGTACGAGGACTATTTGAAGCCTCTGGGCCTGTATTTGCTGCAGTTCATAAGGATAAGGGGGTGTCTCATTGAAACCTGCTGGATAATGAAAGGCCTGGATAGAGTTCTACTTTTCCAAAGCCACACACATTGGTAAGTAAATTGACTGCAGTAATTTGTTCCTAGTGTGTGTGTGGATGGTAGAATGTGGGGTAAATTGATGAGGATGTGGAGACGCACTGACTCCCATGACTATCTGGACTACACTTCTTCCCACCATGCTTCCTGTAAGGACTCTATCCCCTACTCCCAATTCATCTTCGCTGTAACTGCACCCAGGATGAGGTGTTCCAAACCAGGGCATCGGAGATGTCCTGATTCTTTAGCGAACGGGGGTTCCCCTCTTCAACTATAGATGTGGTTCTCACCAGGGTCTCTTCTATATCCCGTAGCTCCGTTCTCACTTCCCATCCCCCCACTCGTAACAAGGGCAGAGTCCCCCTTGTCCTCACCTTCCATCCTACCAGCCGTCACATACAACAGATCATCCTCCGACATTGTTGCCACCTCCAACAGGATTCCACCACTGGCCACATCTTCCCATCTCCTCCCCTTTCGGCTTTCCGCAGAGACCACTCCCTCCATAACTCCCTGATCAATTCGTCCCTTCCCACCCAAACCACCCCAACCACTGGTACTTTCCCTTGCAACCGCAGGAAATGCTACACTTGTCGTTTTACCTCCCCCCGACTTCATCCAAGGACCCAGTCTTTCAAGGTGAGGCAGAGGTTCACCTGCACCTCCTCCAACCTCATCTATTGCATCTGCTGCTCTAGATGTCAACTGCTCCACATCGGTGAGACCAAGCGCAGGCTTGGCGATCGCTTCGTCCAACACCTCCGCACAGTTCGCATTAACCAACATGATCTCCCGGTGGCTCAGCACTTCAACTCCCCCTCCCATTCCGAATCCGACCTTTCTGTCCTGGGGCCAGAGTGAGTCCCACCGCAAATTGGAGGTGCAGCACCTCATATTTTGCTTGGGTAGTTTACACCCCAGCGGCATGAACATTGACTTCTCCAATTTCAGGTAGTCCTTGTTTTCTCCCTTCTTCCCCTCCCCTTCCCAGCTCTCCCACAGCCTACTGTCTCCGTCTCTTCCTTTCTTCTTCACGTCCCGCCCCACCCCCACATCAGTCTGAAGAAGGGTCTCGACCCGAAACGTCACCTATTCCTTCGCTCCGTAGATGCTGCCTCACCCTCTGAGTTTCTCCAGCATTTTTGTCTACCTTTGATTTTTCCAGTATCTGCGATTCTTTCTTAAACAGGATGTGGGGAGAATAGGTTAAAGGGAAATGTGCGGGATTATGGGATTGTTCGGTGTGTTGGCATAAACTTGTCGGGCCGCCTGGCGTCCTCCCGCATGGCAAGGAAATATGCGACAGAGCTACCAAGTACAACGTGGCGATTCCTACTAGTGCTGTGTGTCCAGGGTTCCCTGTGGGCCAAATAGCCCCAAGTCCAGTCTCGCTCTAAGCCCACAGACTCTGTCAACTCCCAGTAGTCACACTATTTTCCCTTGTAGTACTTTGGCCACAACATGCCAATCATTCCAAACCCGTGCCCAACAATTTTAAACCTTGCACAATATTTTCACTTGTGTTTGCAAAAATAATCAAGGATACAGGCTAGCGAATCCATCGTGTACATATGTTCAACACCTAGATACAGTTTGACAAGGATCAATAGTACATCTTACATTGACTAGTCTGAGCGTTGGCTGGAGATTAGTAAAATTATTGCAAAGTAAATTCACTACACGATAGGGATTTTCATTCCACATACTGTAACTGAAACAGATCTTTTCAACGTGGTCAATCCCTGTGCAAGAACTTTGTTATGGTGTCAAGCCTCAAGGTTCTCAAGGTTATACCAGAATACCTAATTATGTAATTTCTTCTCCCAACTAAGCAGGAGGGACTCCATGCATTCGTTCAACAGGATTCCTAAAGTTCACAAGAGATTGTCTGCCTAATTGGCTCATGATATTGCAGACATAAGTCAAGATCATATTGTAAAATCATTGGAAATGCTTCCAGAAAATGGTCCTTTAATATTTGTTGACTTACTTCCCCATAATCAATGACACTCAGTGCAGAGAACCACAATTTCCACATTTCCTCTGACTAATTTCCGATACACGCTTCAAGCTGCCAAGCAGAAAGATGATGAGTGTTTGACGGCACTGGGCCTCTACTCGCTTGAGTTTAGAAGGATGAGGGGGTACCTCATTGAAACTTACCAAATTTTGAAAGGCCTGGATAGCATGGATGTGGAAAGGATGTTTCCACTAGTGGGAGAGTCTAGGACCAGAGGTTATAGCCTCAGATTAAAAGGACCTTCCATTAGGAAAGAGACGGGGAGGAATTTCTTTAGTCAGAGGGTGGTGAATCTGTGGAATTCATTGTCACAGAAGGCTGTGGAGGCCGTCATTGGATATTTTTAAGGCAGAGATAGATAGATTCTTGATTGGTTTGGGTGTCAGGGGTTATGGGGAGAAGGCAGGAGAATGGGGTTGAGAGGGGGAGATAGATCAACCATGATTGAATGGCGGGAGTAGACTTGATGGGCTGAATGGCCTAATTCTGCTCTTATCATTTATGAACTATGACCACCATTGTCTATCTGCCCAGTGATCACACTAATGAGAATGAAGGGCATGCTTCACCATGAAATGACAACACCATAACTACAATTCACGCGCCTCCCATAAATCATAAACAATTAAAAATCCTGTAGAATTCACCTTGGTCATCTGCTTTGTGTACAAAATCATGAGCTGAAACCAGTTCTCTGAACAGCTTAAGTAGACATTAGTTGTTCTCCACCTTGGCCTTGGTTTAGAGCTCTGAAGGTTTTGTTGCTTCTCTTCACTAAATCTAGGCTGGTATTCCAACTCCTTGATGGTTCCGTCCTCTCATTATTTTTATAAAGCCTCTGATTTAAGTATGAATCTTAAATATTCATTGTCCTACTTTTCTATAGTTATCCTAAATTTAATTATCCTAAGTTTAGTTTTCAGCCCTTTGTGCTTACTTTAAATTTAACCTATCAACTTGCACAAAAATCAGTTCCATTACCTCTGGCACAAATGAAGACTTGGGCTTCATAACATTTCTCACTCCAAGCAGAAATGTCAGGTCATGGGAAAGCCTGCACATTCATCAGGAATGGGGCTGATCTCGCTTGTGTCTTGGCTGGTATTTATTCCTCGATCAACTTAGTAAAGAATTGTTATCTGATCTTTATCTCAGTTGCTACGGTGTTATGTAATTTTGGAGGTGGCATTTCTATGTTGCAGTACTGAGCACATTTCAAAACTACTTCACTGTTGTAAAACACCGTGGAGAGTTTGAAGGATATGAACAATGCTTTATTGATGTAAATTTGAACTCCATTACAAAAATAAAGTAGAATCATTGAATTATTACAACATGGAAATATATTAATTGGTACACACAAAATGCTGGAGTAACTCAGCAGGACAGGCAGCATCTCTGGAGAGGAGGAATGGGTGACGTTTCTGGTCGAGATCCTTCTTCAGACTGATGTCAGGGGAGTGGGCAGGACAGAGATGGAATGTAATCGGAGACAGTGGAAGAACTGGGAAGGGGGAGGGGATGGAAAGAGGGAAATTTATTAATTGGGTTGTCAAGCCTGCACAAGTTCAATGTAAAAATAATCCAGACAGCCCCACATGCCCACCATCTTCCTACATGCCTGGAAATTATTTCACATTAGATACTTATCCAGTTCCCATTTGAATGCTATAATAGAATCTGCCTCCAAAACTGCCCCAGATCCTAAAACCTCATTATCTAAGAAGATTATTTGTACCTCCGATTCTTTTGCCCATCACCTTCTTATTTTGACCCTCCACCAAGGGGAACAGTTGCTCTTTATCTATTATGTCTATAGCTTTCACGGTTTAAAAAATTGGTGCAGATTGGTTATTTCCTACTAACCAATTGTAGTTCTTGTTAGTAGTTGCTCCACCTAATATGCGATTTATATTACCAAGAGCTTGCTTACGTAATTCAGTCTGAGTAGCTGCTAGACCAATGCTGTAAGTGGACCTTAATAAATATGTGTTGTATCTTGACATGTGTACGACTCGACACATTACGACTAGGTTGAGATGTTTCGCAGAGGAGTGATTTTTTGTTTAGTCCGGGTTGGGTCCGAACTGGGAGGTCTGGAACCGGAGCTGGAATCCACGATCTGGATTCCACTTCGCCCATCCCTTCGCTCCAGAGATGCTGACTCATCCGCTGAGTTATTCCAGCATTTTGTGTCCAGGTCGAGATGTGATCTGAGGAAGAATTTTTTCACACAAATGGTGGCTAATTTATGATAAATGCTCATAAATACAGATACTGGAAAGGTTACAGATAAGATTCAGTAAGATGTTACAGGGGAGCTCGAGTTATTAGGAGGGGCATAGATAAGGTGAATAGTCATACTCTTTTTCCAAGGGTAGAGGTGTCCAAAATTAGAGGGCATAATTTTAAGGTGAGAGGGAAAGAATTTAGATGGGGCCTGAGGGGAAACGGTTTCTCACAGAGGGTGGCGGGTGTATGGAATGAGTCCTCAGAGGAAGCTGCAGAGGTGGGTACAATTACAATGTTTAAAAGGCATGTGGATAGGTATATGGATAGGAAAGGTTTAGAGAGATATGAGCAAAATACAGGCAAATAAGACAAGCTTGCGGAGACATCTTCATCAACACAAACAAGTTCAAAACAAGATGTTGGGGGAAGTCCAGAACCAGGGGGCCACATTTTAAGAATAAGGAGTAAGCCATTTAGAACGGAGACAAGGAAACACTTTTTCTCACAGAGAGTGGTGAGTCTGTGGAATTCTCTGCCTCAGAGGGCGGTGGAGGCGGGTTCTCTGGATGCTTTCAAGAGAGAACTAGATAGGGCTCTTAAAAATAGCGGAGTCAGGGGATATGGGGAGAAGGCAGGAACGGGGTACTGATTGGGGATGATCAGCCATGATCACATTGAATGGTGGTGCTGGCTCGAAGGGCCGAATGGCCTACTCCTGCACCTATTGTCTATTGTCTATAAGACTGCAGGTCACATTTAGTATTGTGCCAGTGATACCCAAATGCTAAGTGAAAGTTCAGATCAAATATCTACCATAGCATGCAGTTCTATGACAACATTCTCAAAAACAACACCGAAAACAGACACTAACCGAGATTTCAGGGGAAGTGACCTGGAGGAAGGTGGATGTCTCAGAATCTATGGCAGAGGCCCAGAGAAGGTCAAGACCGTTAGCCAATGCCAAAGCTACCATCAACACCCAGTTAGGATGTTTCAATCAGTTCACTGTCTTCATGTGCATGGTAGATATTTTTATATTGAACTTTGAATGCTGTTTGACATCACCAGGCGTGCAGAGTGGACACTCTGTGCAGTACATCACGCATATAACAGAGATGCTGGTGGCAACCTTAGCCTGCAGTTTTCTATTCTGACCTAAAAGGAGCTTTCCACGCCTAAATATTTGGGCTCTCTGTCTTGGTCTTATAGAAACTTACAAAATTCTTAAGGGGTTGGACAGGCTAGATGCAGGAAGATTGTTCCCGATGTTGGGGAAGTCCAGGACAAGGGGTCACAGTTTAAGGATAAGGGGGAAATCTTTTAGGACCGAGATGAGGAAAACATTTTTCACACAGAGAGTGGTGAATCTCTGGAATTCTCTGCCACAGAAAGTAGTTGAGGCCAGTTCATTGGCTATATTTAAGAGGGAGTTAGATGTGGCCCTTGTGGCTAAAGGGATCAGGGAGTATGGAGAGAAGGCAGGTACGGGATACTGAGTTGGATGATCAGCCATGATCATATTGAATGGCGGTGCAGGCTCGAAGGGCCGAATGGCCTACTCCTGCACCTATTTTCTATGTTTCTATGTCTATGTTCTATCATTCTCAAATACAACAAGTAGTCTGTGCCGTTTGTGGCTAGATACGCAAACTAATGTAAACATATGGATATCCAGCAGCGGATGTCATGGGTTACAGTCTAATATAAGAAGGAAAGAGCCTGGTGGGTTTGCTCTGACATCCAAAAGGCCTCCAATGTCATATGGACAAAAAAAAGAGTACCTGTCAAACAAAGAGGTGGCTTTTAAGTTGATAACTCTAGTTGTGTCCTCGCAACATAGACACTGCCTGAATTGCTAAACATTTCCACCGTTTTCATTGAACATTTCAAGAAATGACAATAGATAACATTTAAACTGGTTATTCAATATGCCAGGTGTCTAGTAGGGACCACAACAGGAGGCTCTGTTCTCACTCCAAAACTCAAAGACTAATTAAGATGTCTGCGGTGCTGTTTTTGGATGAAATGTTAAACTGTAGGCCCCAGAGCTTCTGTGTTTATAATTAAAAGAGCAGGAAAATCTTCTGCCATCCAGGTCAACACATTTCTTGAAGCAAATCTAACAGATTCAATGATTATTTACCTCCATTGCAGTTTGTGCAGCCTTGATATGGCCAGTTTGGCCTCATCTATACTTTAAAAACAGAATATACAAATGTTGCAGCATGCTGGGAGAACCTTAGGATATAACATGCTTTCTTTAACATAGATGTGAATTATTAGTGGTATTCTTAAAACGTAGTCATCATTTAAAAGCTGTGAGGAAGTAACGGCGTTAAATTCAATTTGTCCTCGTCCATCGCATCCAATATTTTTAGTCATTTGATAAAAACCCACCACACTCTGTCCCCACGCGCAACAAAGTCCTCCACATGCCAGCTTTCATGTGCTCTGCTCTGTATCTGGCCTCTGAATAATGGTTAAACTTGCAATTTGGAAAAGAACCAGATATCATTAGCTCATACAATCTTTATATTTTTTTAAACTCCAGATTGAATTTTAAAAGTTTCCAGGTGATTGGACAGGATACAGAATATTTTATACACTTAGGAGGTCAAATTGGAAAGGAATCACAAGCGAAGGCAAAAGGGAACCAAGGCTTTATGTACAACCTGCCATCGTTCATCGCACCCAATGATCGGGCCCCAAGGTCATGATTAATGTTTCCCTACTCCCCAGCACAGAGCCACTGAACCAGGTGCAGCATCCTTGACATTGAACCAGCTGTTCCAACGCATGGTAGAGCCCAGCCGGGGATTTATCAACTTGTATTCCTATAACACCAGGAAATACCTTTATAATATAAACTAAATTGAAAGTTTTAGATTATACCTAAAATGAAAAATAATGACAATATCCGTAATTAGTGCAGTTTCCAACAAGGTTCAACATACACTAACTGTAATTACATTCTATGCATTGGAGATGGTTCAACGGGCAAGAAAAGTGGAGTTTATTGAAACTGCTTCAACAAGCTGAAAGGTTGAAACTGTGAAAAAATTAAACATAAAACAAAATGTGCTGTAAATACCAAGCAAGCCAGACTATTTCTGAATGAGGATGATCACACACCTTGGAACTTGGGACTATTTACCTCCTCACATTTTGAATGAGCTGTGTATGACTTGCCTATGTCTTTGTCTTCATTTCATCCATGCCTTTGTATCAATGACTATAGTATTTCTGGACAGTGCACAATCCAATTAATCCAATTAACTTCAGTTCATTGGAGTGTCTGTTACCCTAACTGCAAATCATTTTCATCTTACCCATCACTGAAGTTCCTACTGACTTACAAATCTGACAATATTACATCACCCCATCTAGCCGGGCACAGTCATTGGATCTAAAGCAATGTGCCTTGAGTTGATAAAATGCACCAGTATGCAATAGTATAGAAAACAAAGCACTTAATCAACTCTAGGTTCTCATGTTTTCGCTCATATATCACCTAATTCCCACACATCTGTCTAGAAATGTTGCTACTGGACCACGATCATCAACCGTGAGATCTCCTGGTTCAGTCATCATCAAAGGGAATGCCAAAGAAATTCCCAGATGTTTGCCACTTAATTCTCCATCTCACTCCCATTCCCATTCTCCATCCCACTCCCATTCCGACACACACTGTCTATCAGTGGCTTCCAGCATGACGATAATGAGGCCAACATAAGCTTGACGAACAGCCATTCATCTTCAACCTGAGGATGTTTGGAGTCTTCCGAACTTGGTAGTGAATCTTACAACCTCAAGTTACTCACTTTATCCGTATCAGAACTGACCATTTCTGCTAGAATTCATCCAGCTGTGATATCTTCTCAGCTTTTCTCTCCCTATTAGTACTACTATTTGGCACATCTTGCAGCCCTGAATTTAGCAACTTTTACATTCTTTTGTGTTCAAGCTTTAATTGCCCTCATTTCATAGCTTTTATTATTGTTTCTCTTTCTAATGGTTCCATCAACTAGGTAACTCTAGAATTTATCTACAATTCACCCCTAGTCTCATCCTATGTTATTTCCTTGTCCCATCTATCCATCCCATGCCCTCCCTCTCTTCAACTTGCTTTCTCGCTTTCCCACTTCTGATGAAACGTCCTTAACTCAAAATATCAACTCTGTTTTACTTTCAATTATTGCTGCATGACGTGCAGTGCTTCTCTCAGCTTTTGCTTTAAAAAAAATTTATACCCTAATTGCTAGTTGGATAGTTTAGTTCGACACTCAGTCACATTGTCTATGATTCATCTCCAAGTAGATACTAACTGTCAAAAGCTATCAAACTGTACAACTCCTCCCCATTCGGTGGTGGGGTAGACTGATACAGAGACGGACTCTCTCTGTCTCACCAATCTTTGCACATCCCCAATCCTTTCCACCCATCACTTTAATTTCATGTTTCATGTATTTTGTGTTTTTATGACTGCTGGCAGATCAATTTCCAACCAGGGATAAATAAAGTTATATCGTATCGTATTGTAACTACATCAATCTCATCAATAGAGCAAAGCCGTCCATTATATACTCATCGGAGAATTAAGGGAGGGGGGGGGGAGGGTATTGGGATGGAGGTGAAGCAAAGATTACGAGTTAACCTGCATTCCTGTTGCTGCTGTTAACTCTGCTATGAAATGAACCCTTTCCACTGGCAGTAGGGACAGTAACCAGAGAACTATGTTTGAAGTTAAAGAGCCAGAGGGAAAACAAGGGTATATTGTATTTATACAGCAAGCAGCAAACTGGAACACAAGTTCTAAAAAGTAGTTGGAGGAAATTCAACAGTAACTTTCAACAGAAATTGGTGACATGCGAAGGAAAAAAATAGCATGAGGGTGAACCAATTGTATGGACTGGGCATGGATATGGTGGTGGAAGACGGGGTGATCTTACTTGCATACTTCCACGGTAGATTTTTCCACCGTTTTTCCCAGGCTCACATGCAGAAATATGTAGGAAGAAACTGCAGATTATACCGAAGATAGACACTAAAAGTGTGTCGAACTGAAGCATCACCCATTCCTCTCTCCAGAGATGCTGCCTAAGTCACTTCAGCACTTTGTGTCTATCTTCACATGTGAAAAATTGTCCATTTGATGAGATAGCAGAGAGTGGTCCAAATCAAATGGAAGCATAAGAAATAACTATTGGCAAATTTTGATTCTTAGCTCTTTGTGAGATGGCAGTGTTTCTTCACACTCTACACAAGGTTTCTAAGATTGTTGTAAATAACACTTTTCACACACTTTGATAACTTTGCTTTGATTTTCCATGATAACAATCGGTCTAACATTTGAAAATCACACACCAGTAGGTAACATTTGATCAGAGAAAAATGTTTTTTTAATATGGTTTAGTTGGAATGGGACCAGCTTCAATAGGTCCTAATGGCATCGTCAGGGCAACGCAGTGTTGCAGCGAAAGAGCTACTGCCTTCCAGCACCAGTGAGCCGGGTTCGATCCCGACTAGGGGTGCCATCTGTATGGAGTTTGTACGTTCTTGCCATGACCGCGTGAGCTTTCTCCGAGATCTTTGGTTTTCTCCCACACTCCAAAGATGTACAGGTATGTTTTAAAAATTGTCCCTAAAGTGTGTGTAGAATAGTGTTAATGTGCGGGGATCACTGGGCAGTGCGGATCTGTTTCCATGCTGTATCTCTAAACTAAACTGACAAGAAGAGCTATTTCTATTTTTTTTTTAAAACAACTTTTAAAGTTTCCAGGTTATTAGAAAGGAGAATTTAGAATAGTTTTACACTTATGGGGTTAAATTGGAAGGGAATCACAAACAAGGGCAGGGATCGCGTTGCACAATTAAGCCACACCCAAGCACTGCAATGAGGGCAGCAGAATACATTTTGCAGCTCATTTTATCTATGTGCAGCTGCCAAGCTAACCATTGGCAGTAAGCATTCGCCGAGGGACAGTAACTTGACCGAAGGGCAAAACAAGAAGTTACTGGTACTGGTCATAAATTACATTATTATCTCCAGCTTAGGGCAGTGGTCTACCTTGCAGCCTCTCTTCCTGTTGCACCTCCTCCTCAGGGCAAAATAGTGCAGTCAGTACACAACATCCTCCCGAAATTGAATGCCAACTCTGTTGACAATTAGAGCACAAAGACAACGCAATGCATTATTTATGGCAGCGTGGCTCTCACTGAATTCCACCATGATGGGTTTCAAACCAGAATCGCCCAGTTGGCTTCTTGTGGTTCAAATTCACGTCACACAGAGGGATGGCGGCAGAATGGAGCTATGACTACTAGTAGAAAAACGATTGTTCCTCTGCAGTGATGAGCCAACTGCATCAGTTCACAGCGCTCATACTCAGGCAATAACATCCTGGTCACAGGGACACCTGCGATCCTTTCAAAGTCTTGTGTTCACTCCGAAATAAAATGGAAAATAATGGAATCCTCAGCAGGCCAGGCGGCATCTGTGGCGAGCAAAGCAGTTAACGTATCAGCTGGATGACCTGTCAACAGTTTTAACCACTATTGTTTTTTTGATTTTAGATTTACATTCCTTTGTCCTTTGCAGTAAACTACAGTGTCAGACATTGCCCTCACCATAATGCAGACATGAAACATAGAAACATAGAAAATAGGTGCAGGAGGCCATTCGGCCCTTCGAGCCAGCACCGCCATTCATTGCGATCATGGCTGATCGTCCCCTATCAATAACCAGTGCCTGCCTTCTCCCCATATCCCTTGACTCCACTAGCCCCTAGAACTCTATCTAACTCTCTCTTAAATCCATCGAGTGATTTGGCCTCCACTGCCCTCTGTGGCAGGGAATTCATTCATTCTCAAATTCCTTCTCAAATCAAGAAGGAAAAGTCACTCCTGGGTGGGAGCAACTTGATTCAGTGTCGCTTTAAAATCAGCAGATTATTCAACCCTAATTAAACCAATACACCACTGGAGTATTAGACAAGTATGGAAAGACTCTAAGGATGTATCCAACTAGCAAGCTGAAGAAATAAACCCAAGTAGTTCATGATCCCATTAAGTAATTCTAGTGGGTGGAGAGGGAGGGTGTTCCTTTATTTAGCTGTGTCAAGCAAAATGGAGAACGGTAGTCAAAAGTAACAGCACTGATTTGAAATCAGCACTCGTATGATCAACAGCATAACCTGGCTACTCAGGTTGTCAGATAAACATCAAATGGATCAGTGCACCGATATTTCATTCTCGAGATATCACTGGAAGGCCAGCACGTGTAGTAGTTCAACTCCACTATTCTGGAGAGTTTGGGCCAATTAGCCCAACATCTATCATTGGGGAAATGCTACAATTCACTAGCAAGGACACTATCGGTCACAGACTCTGTGGTTTTATAAAACCCACAACTTGCTGAAGATCTTTGAGATTGTAACAACTAATGAGGATAAAGGGGAATCAGAATATGTAGTGTATGTGGATTTACAGAAGATATTTGATAAGGGGGCCACACGAGAACACATTTAAGATGGAGAAGAGGAAAAATATATTCTCTCTGAACATTTCAGATCAGGTCGGGGGGAGTTACCCCAGCCACGTGTACCATGTAATCCCGTGCTACCTGCTCCATGGTTGGATAGTCGGCAACTAAACCGTCTCGCCCACCTGGTTTGCCATGTGAGGAGGGGGCTGTGGACCCCCAAAAACAAGACCTGTCAAAGGGTGGATGAACTTCCAGTGAGCCAACGGCCATCCACACTTCAGTAGAAGTTGCAATCACTATCGTACATAGCATTGTAAGGAATGATGATAAAGCACACACACCAGAATCCTAGACTTCCAGCGGCAGAAGTCTGTAGGAACTGGAGAACAGAGATGTGTGGTGCGTCGTTCCCGTCGGAAACCAGCACCACTGTGTCGCTAATGTTTTGTACGATGATGAATATGAACAAGAACATTGTAAATTTGTGGAAATCGCTGTCCCAAAGAGGTCTGGAAGCTAAGTCATTAAACAGATGGTAAATGGGTAGATATTGAACCAAGGTGTCAAGGGTTTTGAGGAGAGAGGGAGAAGGTGGCACTGAGGTCAAGATCAGCTCAGCCATGATGTTAGCGACCAGCAGAGAACACTCGAGGAATGAGTTCGCTATTCCTGTTCCTGGTTCATAAGTAACGATTCTTACGTCAACTATGAGTGAACTTCAGAAAGTCTCTTCTTGATTAGTAGTATCTTTTAGACAGCCGACGAAATACAGATTCACTATACTCCGCGGTCAGCTCAGACTACATATGCTTTCTCCAATATGTAGAATGTCATTAAATACGTATCAGTGAGTCATCTGCTTTCAAGTGGGTACCCCCTCCCCCCATCATTATTCCCTGAATAGGTTATTGGTCCCATATAAGGTGATAGTAAAGTTTTTGAAATTCAAGTTGTCCCAGCATGGCCAGAATAAAATTAAAACCACTTGAACATTTTTCGACAAAAATAGAAACTTAATCTGTTATCTGTGGAATTGTTGCAGAATGCCATCTAATGGTTTTCCTTATTTAGAACAAAAGGGTCAAATTCTGTGGGGATCCTTTCCTTTAATCCATCTAATAATGTGCACAGCATAGAGCACATTAGCAGATAATATTGCAAGACTTCAATAGTACGCAGGCCAGCAGGGAAAGCCGTTTATTCCTTGGTGCATTTACTGTGTAAACTGACTCCGATCACAGTCTTAATATTTTTATTTAGATTGTTTTAGAATATAAGAGAGGTGATAACTATTTCAGAAAAGTCCAGAATTAGGTATACAGCATTATATTTTAGAACATATTTAAAGATATATAAGAAAGACTCCAAAATTAGATTTATTTCGATTGGATAGTTTCAGAATTGAAAGTCAAGCAATACTAAATAAAGCTTCTGAATCTCTACTTTGTAAATACTTTTACTTTATATAAACACTGATACAGAAATTGGTGCAATAATTACAGAAGAAATTAAAAGTTAAAACAAACCTATTCAAGAATCTGTGATAAACTGTGAATCATTCCATTAAAACCCAATATTTCTTTCACAGAATTATGCTATTTTCTAAACTCAGCTGGGGACAGTCTCCAAATTACAAATATGATGCATCATCTCACCACTGTTACAAAATAAAATTTGAATGGCACAATAACTATTCAGGACAAGCTGGAAAGTAAAATAGCCTACATCCAAATATAGAAATGCCTATCTTCCTCAAGTTCAAGAAAGACGACTAAAATGTAATTTTCCTTAACAACAAGTAATTGTAAAATGAAAGCTGCTTGAAGATTCACATTACTCAAATTAAGGTAAAGTGATTAGCAGGGAGCATTCCCACATACCTATCCTAACCCTGACCCAGATGGAGCATTTAGTTCCCTGTCCACGCCAAAGATTATAAGCACGGGGTAGATTTTGGAGTAAATCTCAAAAGGCTGCACCTCACACCAGGGAGACGTTGGAATATAAATTAAGTAGGGGGTACAGACAACAATTTGCATCAGTTAAGTTATTTTTTTAATGTAGTAACATGTCCTGTTCACAAAACCACAAATCAAAAAAAAAATCCAAACTAAAACAGAAAGGTGAGGCGAGAGAGGGGGCGAGGGAAGTTAGGGATAGAATTGAACAACTTAAAGCTGAAATTGCACTCTAGAACTATTTTCTCAATACTCAAAAACACACCAAATTCTCCCTAATACGTGGCTACCTTTTAGTATAAGCAAAGTTGAATTAGTCCATCGGCCGTAGAAAAATCATAATTTCCCAATTAATAGACGGGAAGCAGGCAAATCTGAATTGACTTCTAAGTGTTAGGTAATAGATAACTTTTCATAATCTCTTCAACACAATATTAAAGAATTTTGACTTGCAGCTGGATTAAAAAAACACATTTGTGTAACATTTACATTTATACTGACCACAAACACAATCCACAGGTTGAAACAAACTTGAAAAATGACCAAAAGCAGTTGCTGCCACATTTCACTGCCGTTTCCAGACCAATCTCAGCTCCCAATTTATTGGTTTGCAAAACATCTAACTCGCTCCACAGAAGCTATTGAGGGATTTGCAAAGGTAACTTTCCAGTAACGAGTTACCTGACAAAGCTGACTTTATTGAATTGATCATAATATTGTATAAATGGTTTTAAACAAGAAAGCGTACTACTATCCCATGACATCTCAGTAGCATCTTGAAGATTGAAAGATCATTTTAAAATTGGTTTCTTTATACTTCAAAAGTACACTATCATAATCCCCATTATTGTTAGCTACATAAGGATGCATTGATACACATGTAGAAGTTTCACAACAAAGAATCTACAGATATTATGCATGTGTAGCTTGAAACTAAAGTTAGGATCCGCCACGCACTCTGCCTTCCTCTCAATAGGTGTGTCGGTCAGGTTTTAACTCCAAATTTACAAAATACAAATTTAGAACCAATGTGAGCCCCAAATGCTTGTCACGGTCTAAACATGTCTTGTAAATGAATGACAGAATAAATTTAGTTTAGTTTATCGTCCAGACACTCTTGTGTCATCTGTATAATTACATGCTGACTTGCTTCTGCGTAGATTAGTCTGGCAATATGAGGGAGTTAATAACTTAGCAAGAAATATTGTATCCTAATTCTTACTACATGGTTAAGTCATGTATTTTCTTACTTTACCTGTGCAAATCACTGTGCATTATAACTCATTTTAACTGTTCTAAGATGCAAATAAACAGAAGCAATTATTTATCTCAGTTCCAAATGCAAAGTTTTACTTTTCTATTCTTAAACATTTCTGTTCCATCCAGCAAATTGCTTATAAAAAAATTATCTTAAAATATGTTCATGTGGCTGTGTAATTTCAATCACCTTTCAACAATACGCTTTAGAATTAAAAACAAAAGCCATTTTGATTTTTTTGAAGGGGATTGTTCGACTTTATTTTGTTTAATATCCAGTTCGATGTTATTTTTGGTTTCGGATATAAAGTTTCAAATGCAAATCAATAAATAAAATTAAGTTGAAATTGGACAAAAATGGCACACTTGTTTTCATCAAAAACTTCTCATAGATTTTATTTGATAAGTTCACAGAGCACGAGGAAAGCAATGTTGCTGAGTTTACGATAAACTTAAAATGTCTTCCTTCGCCGCTTGGAAATTCTTTACAAAAAAAAACAACTGCCAGTCAATGTTGAAACTGGTGAAAACATGAGTCTTGTGTTAGTAAATGCCTTCAGATAAATCACTTCTGCAAACTGAAAATTCCTCCCACTGCTCCCATCACAAACGAATGCTGCCGTTGCTAAGTTTTCCCACTTTATTCAACTTGTATTTACAGTCTATGGCTAAAAATAGCAACAAATGATCCATTTATAACTCAGGACGTGGTCTGATCTTCAGCTCAGCACCGCCTATGGTTTGAGTTCCTTGCATTCTTCAGGAATGAGGTCAGCTTTTGCTTAAAGAGACATTCACTTGTACTGACTCCTTCCTTCCTCAACTCACTTTAGGTATCGCCAAACATTTGACAAGATGACTTTATTTTAATATAAAATAACATTTTACAGGTTACTAGACCCAGTGAGACCCGTTGGGTCCCATCCCCTCAACGCGCGGTCACACACACACACACTAACCACCCCCCACACACTAACCCCCCCCCCCCTGATATTATATTAATATTATAATTCATATTAATTAATATTTAATTGAGACAGAATGCTGGTTTACCAAAAAAGACACAAGGTTCAGACTCAGTGGGTCAGACAGTATCGCTAGAAGACATGAATAAGTAACATTTTGGATCAAGACCCTTCAGATTTATTTAGTTAGTTAGATTTAAATGCCACAGATGCCGTAGAGGGATTTGAACACCTCTCTCTGGTTCCCTGCACTATCAAGCATATAGTTTACTGATCAGGAACATTGACCTATGGAGTAAATCTGACAATTCCAATTTGGAAAATATCCAATGTTGAAACGTTGTAGTAAATTAGTGGCTTTGGCACAAAGTGACCATGGGGCACTTGGAATCCTTAGCATCAAAGATGGATGGTGCTGCAAGGTTTGTAGTATAAGAGATCAGTTCCCCATCTGCTTGCTTCCATTCACATTCTGGAACCTGGTCTACGATTCTCTTCAAACTAATTTTCCATTGTTTGTTTTATAATCAAGACACAAATCCAAATTGAAGTCTGCAGACTGGTCATCTAAATGGGTTCATCTTCACCTGGGAGCTTTGTCTAACAGCAGTCAGGTTCTGGGACCTTTACAAATGTAGTGTTGATGTCAAATGTATTATAATGGAGCAGGTCAATGAATTAACTTCCCTTTTTGACCCTGGCCTGTTCCACTGTCAGTATGAGGCCAAATGCAAATTGGAGGAACAGCACCTTTGATTTCTCTTGGGCAGCTTACAACCCAGGAATTGAACGTTGATTTCTTTAATTTCAAATAACGCTTTCATTCGCTCCTTTTCCCCCATCCCCCGCCCTATCCACTCACGCATAGCCCCCAACTGTGCAGGCGCGGCTAGAAAGAGGGGGCGGGTGTTGAGAGGGAGGTGGAGGGGGTACAGAGTGAGGGGTAGGGGGTAGAGGGAGGGGGTTAGAGAGGGGGGGGGGGGGGTAGAAAGGGGTAGAGAGTGAGGGGTAGGGGTAGAGAGGGAGGGGGAGGGGGGTAGAGAGGGAGGGTAGAGGGAGGGGGATAGAGAGGGAGAGTGGCAGAGAGGGAGGGGGAGGGGTAGAGACGGTGAGGGGGAAGAGAGGGAGGGGGAGGGGGTAAGGGAGAGGGAGGTGGGGGTAGAGAGGGAAGGGAGAGGTAGAGAGGGATAGTGGCAGAGAGGGAGGGGGTTAGAGAGAGGGGGGTAGAGAGGGCGGAGGGAGGGTAGAGAGGGAGGGGGGAGACAGGGGGATGGAAGGTAGAGAGGGAGGGGGTGTGAGAGGGAGTGTTGGTGTTTGTCGCTGGCCAGCAGGAGGCAAAAAAATGAGTGAGTGGAGGGGGGGGAAGGATTTTATTAAAAATGTGTACAGAAAAATGACGAAATTTGATGAGGAGTGGATGAGCGAATGTAAAAGTGAAATCGCTAGCGAAATGGTAAAAATCTCGGTGTTTTTGCGTGTGGTTTTGGTAACAAATCAAAGGGCAAAAAATGAGAAAGGGCAAAAAAATGACATACACACACACACACACAGAGTTTTTAAAGTATATAGATATATACTGGACCAAGTAGGACCAACGAGTGTTTGAGGGGTGGTGGCGGCCTGCGGCATCACACACACTAACCATCCGACTTGATATTATATTAATATTATTCATTCGCTCCTTTACCACCATCCCCCACCCTATCCACTCACGCATAGCCCCCAACTGCGCAGGCATGGCTAGAGAGGGAGATGGAGGGGGATAGAGAGGGAGGGGGAGGGGTTAGAGAGGGAGAGGGTGAGAGGGGAAGAGAGGGAGGGAACAGGGAGGGGGAGGGGGTAGAGATTGAGGGGTGGGGGGGGGGTCGCACGGCATCACAGGGGAGGGTTGGTCCCCGAACGCAATACTCGGCCCGCGGCAGCAGCCTCCCCACCAGGCACCGGGCCACGGACGGGCATGGACCTGAGGAGCCTGAGCGAGACTGCGTGGGGGCGTGGACCCGAGTATCCCGAGCGAGGCCGCGACCGGTCGTCAACCCTCGGACCCAACTTGCGAGTGGATTGATTTTTTTGTGTGTTTGGAGCGCTTGAGTCCCCTTCCCGTGCGGAGTGTCCCGTTGTGCCTTGCGAGTTGATTGTGACGTCAGCCCGAAATTTTTTCTTCAAAATGAGAACGTTGTAAACTAATATTTTGAAGCTGTTTTTAAAAGGTTGTTAACTTGTGAAATATAGGTTGAAATGCGACTGGAAGATATTTATCCTGTCGGGGGGGGAAATTGTGAGTGGCATGTGTGAAAATGGGAAGCGTTTGGAAGAAGATACAAATTAATGAGATTAAAAAGCCAACATAACCCTGGCTCACACAGACACGAGAACAAAGGGAAGAGTTTTAGTATATTACTAGATAGATAGATTAGCTTCTTTTCATATACACCAGACTGCAATGAAATTCCTTACTCACATGATGCTCACAGAGTAAATGATATCCATACATTGGTGATAAATACAACAATAAATACGAGTGCAAAACAGCAGGATGGTGCAAAAGTTGAGGAGTGCAAAAGAATATTAAAATATAATAACAGAATAGTCAATGAGATAGAGTTAAGATTAAGAGGCAGCAACTCCAGGCATGGGCTGTGAAAGAGATGATTGATTCAAAGTCAGATAGCAGCGGGGAAGAAGCTGTTCTTAAGGCTGGAAGTCCATGCTTTCAAGCTCCTGCAGCTTTCTTCGGAAGGTAGAAGAGAGTAAAGGTGGAGAAGAGGCCACGGATGCAGGCATCCTTGATGGTCATTCCAGCCATCCTGATGCAACCACCGTGATGATGGATTGGATGGAAGTGGCAAGCTTGTGACAGACTGGGCAATATTCACCATTCTCTGCAGAGTCAGGCAGTCAAGAGCTGTGAGCAGTTGTCATACTAGGCTAGTTGCATTCTTTCTATAGTACATCTGCAGAAGTTCAACAGAATCCTCATGGACATGCTGAATCTTCTCAGATGCCTTAGGAAGTAATATACTTATGTGCTTTCTTGATGTGAAGAGACCAGGTTAGGATGCTGGTGGAGTGGATGCTGAGGAATCTCAAGCTGTCATCCGTCTCTCTCCTGTTCAGTTCTACCAGACATAGAAAGTATCAAAACACCCACCAAAATAATCCTATCAATTTACTGTAAATTATTTAAATCCTTTAAAGTTAATCTTTTAAATCAATATTAAGAAGGGTCTTGACCCAAAACATCAACTACCCATTTTCTCCAGAGATGCTGCATTTAGTGTCTATCTTTGGTATAAACGAGCATTTGCAGTTCTTTTTTAGTACCTTTAAATTGGACTTGTAATTGTAATATCACCTTATAGTTGATATTAAATTTGCATTTCTCTCTAAGTGTTCATCTTATTTTGTTAGAAGCACAAAGTACAATAATTCTAAAAATATTCTTCATGTTTGTAGAGTTATGTACTGACTCAGAAGTTGGTTCGGAACAAAGCTGGCCTGCCTCCACCCCCTCGGTATATCAAACCATTCAACAGTTTATTCAGGGGGTGTATTTTTAGGGTGTGCTTACTCATTCCAAAAGTCATTTTATTGGTAAAATTTCAGCATGTAATCTGTTTTTTTTTCACCTCTCCCCTGCTGTAAGTAGCAGTGGTTGTTTTTCTGTCGAATTCTGCATAAATTCAGGAAACTTTGGTAAAAAACAAAAAGAGGCTGTAAAACATAGATCTCCTTTCTAAAAGTACCACCCTCTGCATCATTGTGCAAACTCATGACCATGGGCCCACGACTGACAGTGACCCCGTCCCCCCCCCCGACAGCCTCAGCACCACAGCAGACTAGGCTCTCCCCCCTCTCATCACCCTTTAGTTTAGTTTAGAGACACAGCATGGAAACAGTGCCTTCGGCCCACCGAGTCTGTCCAGACCAGCGATACCCGCACATTAACAACATCCTACACTAGGGACAATTTTTTACCATTTTTTTAAATACCAAGCCAATTAACCGACAAACCTGTACGTCTTTGGAGTGTGGGAGGAAGCTGAAGTTCTCGGATCACAGGGAGAACGTACAAACTCTGTACAGGCAGCACCCGCAGCCATGATCGAACCCGGGTCTCTGGCACTGCAAGTGCTGTAAGGCAGCAACTCTACCGCTGCACCACCAGTGCTACCCTAAACTAAACTAATCCCTTGTTCCTGCCTGCTGGGCTAGACTGACTGATTCTCAGCTTTTATGGGGAAAAAATAAATGTAGTATTCAGAGCGCCGATGTTACTGTTTTAGATGGTTTGGTTCTTAAAAAAAGTAAATGTTAGTGGCTTTAGATGCATTATTTATATGCAACCTGTTTTTCCAATTGAGATTCTGCAGTGGTTCGCCCGTATCCAGAGAGGCAACGCAGATAGGCGATGAGATCAAGGGTCTAAACCTGTGCTCAACCAGCAACACAAACTTGTAAACACAAGGCACTGCAGGTGCTGGAATTTGAAGCAAACAGGTCTTCTCCTGCAAAGTGGGGAGCTCTAGGAAGTTTTACCATAGTTCTCTTATCAGCATCTGGGGAAGGTGCATGGAAGCCAGTTGTACTTCTGGAAAACTGCAGCAAGGTGCAAGGGTGGCATTTATCAAGAGATAACGATGAGAATCTGGGCAGAAATGCATTTGACGGAAGGTTGATAAAGGACTTCATAAAAACTTTGCTGAAGTTGGGATAATGTGGGTAATGCTTTATATTTGGAAAAAAAAGTTATGATTATAGAGTTAACATTTCAGTCAAGGTGGCATCAGTCTGGTTCAGGTTGAGACCAGGGCACATGAACCCAGCCTTAAATGGATGTCACACAGTGTCAATTACACCGTGGCTGGCATTTCTCTTCTTGGAAGGAGTCTTGCATTTGGAGTCTTGATCATTGCTGGCTGATCAGGAATGGGTTAGGGGCCGGGCAGGGATGAATTCAATGTCTCTGGGGAGGAAGACAGGGACAGGGACAGGGACAGGGACAGGGACAGGGACAGGGACAGGGACAGGGACAGGGACAGGGACAGGGACAGGGACAGGGACAGGGACAGGGACAGGGACAGGGACAGGGACAGGGACAGGGACAGGGACAGGGACAGGGACAGGGACAGGGAAAAATCTGCAAAATCAAGAAAACGGGAAAGTTGGAAAAAAAAAGAGGAAGAAATTATTAAGCTGTCCAAATATTTATAAGCGACCCAAAGAAGGGTCTCGACCCGAAACGTCACCTATTCCTTCGCTCCTTAGATGCTGCCTCACCCGCTGAGTTTCTCTAGCATTTTTATCTACCTTCGATTTTTCCAGCATTTGCAGTTCCTTCTTAAACAAATATTTTAAAGCTAGTCAAAGAGGTAGTGGAACGTGGTTCAAGAAAAAAAAAGGTCACCGGGAGGCTGTTTCCTTTACTGTCCAGGATCCTAGAGCAATGGATCAAATAGACAAACAACACCAAAACCTAGTTGAGCACTGAAAGGCGATGAACAAAAATATATAATCCTTCTCCCAGTCCCTTTGTGCATAGAAATCATTTACCTCAGTAAACTGAAGTTCAAAATTAACTAAATCCCCATTTTTAAAAAACTTCATAAGGAGAGAAAAAGACCATGCAAGTTCATTGGCAACTAATGCCCAATTATTGATTTAAGAGCCGCAGAGGTGCCACAGCTGTTCCCGTCTCTAACCTGCATGTCATGAGGTACCAGAAAGGGGCAAAAACAACCCCAGACTTCACAAAATAGCTAACTTTTGGAATCTGAAAATAAAATGTATTCAACATTTAAACCCCATGCTCTCTGTCATTAATATTACTCATGCCAAATCTGTTGACAGTTGTTTTGAATTGATCAAAACCAGATTCTGCTTCTCCTGGAACTGCCGATTAGTCTTCTGGAGCTGCTCTTCTTTTCAGTTACAAGGAATCTCTTAGCGCACTGCAGTCCAATTAGAGCAAAATGTGGTACTCTCTACGGCTGAATGTTGGGCAAGAGGGTGAAGTGGACCAATGTCTTTGTAAAATATTAGTTTGCTGCCACTATAAGGCTCTTTAGACTACCCTCAACCCATAACAGTTTAGCTGCAGCCCCAACTCTGCTTCCAATTAGTCCAACATTTTTTTGTAAACCACTCCATTTACAAGGCACTTAGCTTCACTCTTAAAAGCAATGCAACAATCTCAATAGTCTCCTGTGACTGAATGTATTTAATCTTGTTCCGTCCGGATTACTCTTATCAGAAGGACAACTTTTCCTTCATTTACTCCCGTAATCAATTATAAACAGTCTTAAATGAGATCTGCATCCTCAATAGTATCTTGTCAATTATCACAGAGAATGGGACACATCTTAGTTGGAGCTTTTTGTTTCCATGCTGTTATGGAGGATCACTGCATTGTTTGTGGTCAACTTCATGGGCATGTCCCACTTAGGCGACTTTTTAGGAGACTGCAGGAGAATCTGCGGTCGCCACATAGTCGCCACATGTTCGCAGGGTGGTTGCCGCGGAGTCGCCTTCATGGTCGTAAGGAGTTCCCGCATTCTGGGAACTAGTCGCGGCCTCATTATGGTCGCCGCAAATTTTTTTAACAGTAGAGAGAATTCTCGTGCCATAGGTGGGTCGTCAGGAGGTCCTAGTGTGTTGCCAGGTGGACGAAAGTTCTCGTAGGTTCTCGGAAGTTGCAGCCGGTGTGGACCGGTAAATTTCATTGGTTCATTGGGGAAAGAAAACATAAGCAGTCGTTTTCAGAACCAAGGATAACCGACCGGTAATGTTAATGTCCGCGGAGCTTCATAGCCGTGTATCTCTGGCTTCTTAAAAGTTGTCTCCACTCCTTCTCCCCCCCCTTCTCCCCACTCACTCTCCCTCTCCCTCCCTCTTTTAAAGGACTTACCGTACTGTGCTTTAGCCACCTTAATTACAGCGCCAACTTTCCTGTTCATCGTTGTGTGTCTGTATCACATTGACTTTGCACCGTGTGAATTTCACGCAGACAGCACTCCCCCCGCTTGCCCTATCCCCCGCCTGCATAACGGGCTGGTGAAGGAGGCGATGTGTATGTGTGTGTTCCACTCTGACAGTCGCTGTTTCAGCTGCCGGTTGTTCAGGTGACTGTCGGCAACTTGACAGTCGCCAGCAGTCGGCTGAAAAATCGCCCAAGTGGGACAGGCCCATCAGTCTTAAAAGCCAAAGGTACATCTTCCTTAACAAGCACACTTAAAGGATACTGGAACTATATAGAGAGTAGTGGTATCATCAGTGTCCAGGCCAATATTCACAGAACACAAATAATTGGAGCAGAGTAGGCTCCTCAAACCCGCTCTATTGTTGAAGTCCTCTTTTGCACCAGTTCTCTAGTCCCCAAGTCATTGAATGTCCAAACATGTACTTACCTCCTATGTAAATACCTCCAGTTACCTGGCCTCCACAACATTCGACAGCACAGAATTACAGATTTATCATCCTCTGCATGACAACGTTATACACATCTCAGTTCTAAATGAGAGGCCATTTGTCTTGCAACTCTCTCGAACCACTGCAGTCTCTCCCACTCATGGAAACATCCCAATATGTACCCTGGTTTGCCCTCCTAAGATATATTCATCCCTAATCAAGACGTGTGCGGACAGGACGTCGAAGGACGAGAAGTCGAAGCCAAGAAGTGGAAGCCAAGATACCGAAAGTGCATCATACTGAAAGGACACGAATCCGAAAGTGCATCACGCCAAAAGGATGCGAACCCGAATGGACACCACGCCGCAGAGACAAGACGCAGAACGGACATGACGTCGAAAAGCCGCCGAACGGACATGATGTCTCCGGAATAGGGATTTGTCCTAGACCTTGTCAGCGAATGGTCCTGACCCCGCGTCCATCACATCACTGGCCGGGAGGAGATGGGAGGGTGGGGAGGGGAGCTTGAGCTTGCTTTTGTAAAATGGTGGCAGTATCTCCAAGTTGCTGCGATTGCCACAGAGGCAGTGATGTGATGGACGCCTCGGGGGTCTGGATCAATCGCTGACCTTTGTCGACGACTGACAAGGTGTCGGACCAATCCCGTCCCCGGAGACGTACAAGGTACAACAATTTAACTATTTCAAAATGTAACAAAGTACAACAATTCTTGCAGCAAATATAGATTTTTTAAAGTGTTTCATTTATCATTCCGGCCTCGTGTGCGTTCGGCGTCAGATTGTTTTTCGGCTTAAAATCTGACGGGGAACGAACATGACGTCGAAAAGCCTCTGTGGCAATCGCAGCAGCTTGGAGTCACTGCCACCATTTTACAAACGCAAGCTCAAGTTCTTCCCTCTCCCATCTCAACCCTGTCCAGTGATGTGATGGACGCAGGGGTCTGGACCAATCGCTGACCTTTGTCGATGACTGACAAGGTGTCGAACCAATCCTGTCTCCGGAGACGTTCGGCGGCTTTTCGACATCATGTCCGTTCTGCGTCTCGTCTCAAGAAATCAAGGGATATGAGGAAAAAGCAGTAACGGGGTACTGGTTTCAGATGATGAGCCGTGATCATATGGAATGGTGGTGCTGGTTCGGGAAGGGCTGAATGGCCTACACCTATTTTTCTATGTTCTATGAAACATATAGGAACAGCTTTACTGCGAGATTCAAGGTGTAGCATCAAAGTTTGTTGTAAATTAAAGGCAGTCTAATATTTAAATACTTGACAGTAATGGGAAAAGAACTACAGATGCTGGAAATGCTGGGAGAATTCAGCCAGCCGTGCAGCATCTGTGGAAAGAGAAACAGAGTTAACGTTGCAGGTTGAAGACCCATCATCAGAAGTGAGAGAGGGCGAAAATCTTTCTTGGTTCTGATAACCTGAGACGTGGACCAGCGTTTTTTTCTTCAGACGCAGAATTTTAGTTTTGTTTGGAAATACAACATTGAAACAGGCCCTACAGCCCACCGAGTTCATGCTGAGCATCGATCACCCGTTCACACTAGTTTTATGTTCACCCACTTTCTCATCCACTCCTTACAACATTTGAGGACATTTTACAAAAGCCAAGGGCGAATCCCAGGGCGGCAAGATGGCGCAGTGGTCGAGCTACTGCATTACAGCGCCAGAGACCCAGGTTCTAACTACGGGTGCTGTCTGTACGGAGTATGTATGTTTTCCCCGTGACCAGCATGGGTTTTCTCCAAGATCTTCGGTTTCCTCTCACACTCCAAAGACGTAGAGGTTTGTAGGTTAATTGGCTTGGTATAAATGTAAAATGTAAATCGTCCCGAGTGCGTGTAGGATAGTGTTACTGTGCGGGGATCGCTGGTCGGTGTGGACTCGGTGTGCTGAAGGGCTTGTTTCCGCGCTGTATCTCTAAACTAAACTAAACAAAATTAATCCACATGACATAAGTATCTGGGAGGCAGTCTGTTTGTTTTTTCATCTTTTTGTTAATTTAGTGTTTGTTAAAAGTTTGATTTAATGTACTTCAGTTTGTTTTATGTGGTGGGGGTGGGGGAGGGGAGGGGATCGGGGGAAACGTTTTTTTCAGGTTCTGACCTTCCCGGAGATGTCATCATTTTTCGGATCACATTCTCTGGGCTCTGCGGCCTACCATCGATGGAGCTGGTAGCCGCCTTGGACTGTCGTGAGCCCCACCGCGGGGCGCGGACTTAACATCGGAGTGGAGTGGATCCCTTGCCTGGGATCGCTCCCACAGCGGCCTGCGGACTTACCACCAAGGGCTCGCAGTCTCGGGAGAGGCTAGTCAGGAGCTCCAACGCTGCAGAAGGTTCGACCAGCCCCGACGCGAGGTTTGATCGCCCGGCGCGGGGAGCTGACAACCCCCTGATGCAGGAGTTGAACGCCTCGACGCGGAGGGCCCAAATGCCACCGGCTACAGAAGTCAAGATCATCCCGTCAACGGGGGCTCGAGGCCCACAACCAAGGAAGAACACAAGGGAAGGACTTGAACTTTATTTCGCCTTCCGTCACAGTGAGGAATGTGTAAGAGTCACTGCGGTGGATATTCATGTTAAAATGTGTTTTTGAGTCTTTTGCTTTTTAATTGTATGACTGACCTGGCCAGTGAAATTCCTCGTATGTTGCAAAACATACTTGGCGAATAAAATCTGATTCTGATTCTGGAAACCAGGGCACCTGGAGGAAACAGGGAGACAGGGTGACAGGGAGACCGTGCAAACTCTGCATAGACAGCACTCGAGGTCTCCAGTGCCGTGATGCAGCAGCTTTACCAGTGGTGCCACTATGCCACCCTTACTGGCTAACCGGTTGAGCTCTTACAGCATCCTGTGTTTGTGAAATACTTGACAAACTGATTTGTAATGCAATCACGAGGGAACGACATTGAAGCGAAGTATATGAAAAACATGTTCAACTGCGGCTGCCTGGAATGTGGTAAGGCACAAATCAACGTTAGTAAATCATTTTTAACACTGACTAGTTAAGAGTTGTTTGAAAACGACGGATATTGAAAGGCAAAGGGAAACATACCAGAACTTAATTATAATTCAAAGCTGATGTAAAATGTTCCACATCGGAGTGGGTCGGGCAAGTGGCCTAGTTTTATGAGATAACACACTGGACACATAAAGTTGAAAACATTAATGCAATGCGATTACCTTCCTCAAGTGTTTGAGGCTTTTCACAACATGTGGCAATAATAACCCAATACCAACATTGACAGCCATTCGGGGTGATTGATGAGTGCATATTATGTTGAGGTTACATAATTGCAGAGTTTCACAAACAAATATTTAACGTCTAACTTCTTGGAGCATCACTGTGACCATGTAGTTGTCAGAATGTGGTAAAAACCCAAATGGTTCACCAATATCCCTCAAGAAGGATAATCTACCAGCCTGGCTCATGTGTGATTTCACTCCAAAGTTTCAGTTTCAGTTACGTTTATTGTCACGTGTACCGAGGTACAGTGAAAAGTTTTTTGTTGTGTGCTAACCAGCCAGCAGAAAGACAATAGATGATTGCAATCAATCCATTTACACTGGATAGATGATAAGGGAATAACATTTAGTGCAAGGTAAAGCCAGTAAAGAGCGGTCAAGGATAGTCCGAGGGACATCAGAGGTAGTGCAGATAGTGCTGCTGCCCCACAGCCCCAATGATTTGGATGCTGATCCTGATCACGGATGCTGCCTGTGTGGAGTTAGCACGTTCTTCCTGTGACTGGGCGGCTTTCTGACAGGTGCTTCCAAAGACATGCTGGTGCTAACTGCTGCTGTAAGTTATTTCTTAGTTTACGTGGGTGGCAAAGTGAATCAAAAGGAGTAGACAGGCGTGTGAGAGCGAGTTGGAGGCTGGACTGCAGGGAAATAAAGAATGGGAAATAAGGAGAGTGTGAATGCTCTGTGGGGAACTGGCCTGGATTCAATGGACCAGATGGTTGGAATAAGAAAGTGAAATGGCTGATCACTTTCTGAGACCACCTAGAACATCAAGTTGTTCCAAATCTCTTTAGGCAACATGTGTCAATTTTTCCAGAGATACTTAATAGAATTTCAAGGTGCTGTGTGGAGTGATCCTTTTTCAGGCACGAATCAGTCTTGGTTGGAATTTTACAACTGCCCTCTGTAATCAGCAGAATCCAAACTAAAAAATCATGTTTCATGCCCTTCAGTGTTATCCCATAATCCCTGCAGGAACGCGTGTACAATGAGTACTGGGACAACTCCACAATGTCCAGCGCATGTGCCTTCCCCTCCCTCAACAACCACTCAAAGGCCAGTCCATATTAGGAGTTAATCGCACTGAAACGTGCTACAATGTGATGCTTGACACAGTGCTGGAAATTCATTCCACTTTTGAACCTCTAGGTACAAGGTCACTGGTCACACACTAACTCTAGGGCACTTTACATAGAAACATAGAAAATAGGTGCAGGAGTAGACCATTCGGCCCTTCGAGCCTGCACCGCCATTCAATATGATCATGGCTGATCATCCAACTCAGTATCCTGTTCCTGCCTTCTCTCCATACCCCCTGATCCCTTTAGCCACAAGGGCCACATCTAACTCCCTCTTAAATATAGCCAATGAACTGGCCTCAACTACCTTCTGCGGCAGAGAATTCCAGAGATTCACCACTCTGTGTGAAAAAAGTTTTCCTCATCTCGGTCCTAAATGATTTCCCCCTTATCCTTAAACTGTGACCCAACTGTTTACCAAAGTAAACTGTTTACCAAAGTGAAATGTCAGCAGCAGAATCAAGGATGTGTCGCATCCTGGCCACTCCCTCTTCTCCCCTCTCCTGGGGCAAGAGGTATTGAAGTGTGAAAACTTACACCTCCAGATTCAGAGACAGTTCCTTCCCAGCTGTTATCAGGCAACTAACCCATCCTATCGCAACCAGAGAGCAGTCCTAAACTACTATCTACCTCACCGGGGACCCTTGGACTATCTTTGATCGGACTTTGATCACTGGCTTGCACTAAACTTAATTTCCTTTATCATGTATCTGTACACTGTGAATGGCTCAATTGTAATCAATTGAACCTCGGTACACGTGAAAATAAACTAAACTGATACACTGATAAATGCCTCACAGTCCCTCACCAAAGCAAATGCCAATACACAAAATGGAGATCAATAACGGCAGATGTCTGAAACCTGAAATAAAAACAGAAAACGCTGGAAACACTCAGCAGGTCAGGCAATATTTATGGGATTCAGGTCTGACCCTAGACCATCTGTCTGAAACATTAACTCTTGTTTCTCCACAGCTGCTGCCTGGCCTACTGAGTATTTCCAAGATTTTCTATTTTAGTTGGGATCACATATAGAGCCAAAGAAGAGGAGGTTATGACAAGTGTGAATGAACTGGTTAGTAAAGATAGGCACAGACGTTGACAGGAGGAAATCCAGAGCTTAAGACATAGCACGTGGAGACAAAGCTACCAATGGTGAAGGAATTTGGCAATGCACACTTCAGTTCAGTTTAGTTTATTGTCACGCGTACCGAGGTACAGTGAAAAGCATTTGTTGTGTGCTAACCAGTCAGGGGAAAGACGATACATGATTACAATCGAGCTATTTATAGGGTATCATAGTTAAAGTAATGCCCCTGTCCCACTTAGGAAACCTGAACGGAAACCTCTGGAGACTTTGCGTCCCACCCAAGGTTTCCGTGCGGTTCCCGGAGGTTTTTGTCAGTCTCCCTACCTGCTTCCACTGCCTGCAACCTCCGGCATCCACCTGCAACCTCCAGGAACCGCACGGAAACCTTGGGTGGGGCGCAAAGTCACCAGAGGTTTCCGTTCAGGTTTCCTAAGTGGGACAGGGGCAAGAAATGTTGCTGTAGGAGTAAAGATTTAAAAGTGTGGAGTGATTGAAATGTGTGAGTGCAGATCTGCTTCTATGACTAGCACGCAGTCACCTGGGTTGGGCGCCATCTTGCAGGGGCGGAAATCGTTTTTAAAACATGGGGGGGACACAATGAGGCCTAACGTCTAGGACAGGGGTCGGCAGCCTATGGCCCACGGGCCGGATCCGGCCCGTAACCCAAAATAATTCGGCCCGCAGACGTGTTTTTTTTCAATCAGTTTTCACGACCTGGGAATTGCAGCCAGTCCCGGGGCATGCAGGCGACCTGGGCGCTACATCCAGTCCCGGGGCAGGCGAGCTGACCTGGGAACTGCAGCTAGTCCCAGGCTGCTAGATTCGAGGCGCTGGCGACCTCCAACTGGAATCGACCTTGGGGGCTCCGGTCGCAGAGTCTGTGGACTTACCATAACGGAGCTGGCTGACTTCGGAGGCTGTGGTGACTGTGGTTGCGGCTTTGACTCGACATCGGAGGCTTCGGGTTTGCTGCAACATATATGAGGGATTGTCCCCCACCTCTCAAAACATGGGGGGGGGGGGGGGGGGCAGTTCTGACAGTTTCTGCCGTAATATGGCAGCAGGGTTTCAGATGGATGAAATTCACCCAAGAATATAATATGGAAATATGGCACGAAAACATGGAGAAAAAAAAATCCACTTCAGAGCCAAGAAATTGCAAGGGGCCAAGACAGGAGTAGGGAGGGGTGAAATGACTGTGGTCTTGGCAACCAAGAGGTTATAGGCTCAGAAACCCAGTCCATGGAGTGCAGGAATTCTAAGGCTAAGGAAAACAGATTTTAATCCAGGTGCTTGAAATGGAAATCACCTTCGTCTCTGCTTGTGCGCAAAACGTCAAACTATCTCTTAGTGCCCTTTGTTCCACAATACTAAGCCTGTCTGATGGAAATGGAACATGGTTTGAGGTACATGTTTAATGGGTGGGGGGGGGGGGGGTGGGACGGGGGGGAATCTTACCTTGTTCATAAGTGGAGTTGACCCATCCTCTCACATCTACAGTGCAACAGGGTCATTTCTCCCCACAACCCCAGAAACATACTGGCTCCTTCAACAATTGTTTGTATTGCACTAGGATCTGAAAGGGTTAAACAGTTGTACTCGCTCTTATTCCAAAAGTGCCGTTGTTAAAAATAGCTTAAATAGACAAATAGCCTGTCTGTTCTCCATTCCAGACATGAAGAGCTGGCTTTGTTCAAGCATAACACTAGGTGATTAAGTCCTGACTTTTAATTTTGCTATTGCTCCAGCAATGAAGAGGTGTCAGATTAAGTGTTGTTCCTACACTGTTACCGTAAAGACAGTCCAGAAAAAGAAAGGAATATATAAACTAAAGCAAACTAAAGACACTGCACCCGACCAGAGACCCCATAGCAGAATAAAAACAATCCTCCACACAAAACTAAAATGGATGCATAGCCACAAATAACGCACTCATTCTTCATGTATATTGACACACATTTAATTCAATTTAAAGCACTAAAATCGCTTGGGCATGCGTGGCTAGTCTTTTCTCCAAAGATTTATAAGAAAAACAGCAATCGTGCAACAGTTTGTGATGCTTAATCTATCATCTACTTTACCTAGCCAAAGAAACGTGGATCTTGGGGGACAGGCAGGGGAAAGCAGGAAAATCAGGAGAAAGGGGAAGACCATGGTATTCCCACAAAAGGCACAAAAAGCTGGAGTAACTCAGCGGGACAGGCAGCATCTCTGGAGAGAAGGAATGGGTGACGTTTCGGGTCGAGACCCTTCTTCAGACTGGTTAGGGATAAGGGAAACGAGAGATACAGACAATGATGTGGAGAGAGAAAGAACAATGAATGAAAGATATGCAAAAAAAGTAATGATGATAAAGGAAACAGGCCATAGAGTATTCCAACCCTTTACATTGGCAAATCAATGGTCAGTAGACAGAAAGTGCCTCACTGTTGGCCTCAGCACCCTGTATTAAAAAACACTGAAAACCTAACTAACAACGTTGACTTATGTGCAAGAGAAATTGTGGCCATTTTACTAAATTATACTGCATCATATCGGGGGACGTCACACTGGGTGTTCACTGATATTTTCTGTATAAACTGAAGCAAACAGAAGTTGCGGCTTGCTGCCATTGGGAAGCTGTTGCAGTTTCTGGACGAGAGCAGAAAGTGGAGTGTGACCCTGCTGGAGCTCCTGAGAAGCGGTGCAGAGAATCCCAGCGCAAGGCTTGGGAGGTGTTACACACTCAATGCCCTGGCTTCACCGCAAAGTAGCTTTCGTGGCAGCAAGTCTGGTCACCCACCTTGTGGAGGTGGGGATGCACGGTCGGGTTAGGAATCAGAATGTCCTGCTCCCAATGGCGGGTTTTAATGTCCCTAAAGAATTGATGAATGTTACATTGATTGTGAATTGAACAGTGAATATGAGTGAAGACTCCATGATGAGTATTTCAGAAGCCTGTCTTGCTGGCGTTGCCTCTATCGATTGCCTGTTGGGCCACAGTGCTGTGGAGGACAAATTAATCCCGTAACTGGGACAACATGGACAACCTCAAACTTACCCTAGGGCCTGCAATTGCCTGCCTTGTTCACAGGCAGCCTATTGGGATGTGCATGATGTGCTTTCACTCCAGTTCTGAGATGGCAGGGGAGATGAGAAGAGGCAAGATATGTGCGAGTTGCTGAGCTGCTTCTGTCACTTACACATGGCTTGAATGTGCTCCCGATTCATGGCCTCTTTTAAGATTTGTTTGACATGGAATCTCCAGTGGGTATTAAGTTGGATAGCAATAATGAAAATCAGCCTTCAAAGAAAACGTGTTTGCACATAACCTAAAAGCAGCAAACAAACACACAATGTGTATGAAGGAACTGCTGGTGCTGGTTTAGACCGAAGATAGAGACAAAATGCAGGAGTAACTCAGCGGGACAGACAGCATCTCTGGAGAGAAGGAATGGGCGAGGTTTTGGGTCGAGACCCTTCTCGATCCGAAATGTCACCCATTCCTTCTCTCCAGAGATGTTGCCTGTCCAGCTGAGTTACACCAGCTTTACACCATTGGTCTGCAAGATGCTGGCGAAAGACCACTCAAGAGGTACTTTGGAAACCAACAAGGCAATCTGCTCTACTTACATTTGTTCAAAGCGGGACAGACATGACAATAGACAATAGGTGCAGGAGTAGGCCATTCGGCCCTTCGAGCCAGCACTGCCATTCAATGTGATCATGGCTGATCATCCACAATCAGTACCCCGTTCCTGCCTTCTCCCCATATCCCCTGACTCCGCTATCTTTAAGAGCCCTATCTAGCTCTCTCTTGAAAACATCCAGAGAATCAGCCTCCACTGCCATCTGAGGCAGACAATTCCACAGACTCACAACTCTGTGTGTGAAAAAGTCTTTCCTCGTCTCCGTTCTGAATTGCTTACCCCTTATTCTTAAACTGTGGCCCCTGGTTCTGGACTTCCCCCATGATCGGGAACATGTTTCCTGCCTCTAGCGTGTCCAAACCCTTAATAATCTTATATGTTTTGATAAGATCTCCTCTTATCCTTCTAAATTCCAGAATGTACAAGCCCAGCCGCTCCATTCTCTCAGCATATGACAGTCCCGCCATCCCGGGAATTAACCTTGTAAACCTACGCTGTACTCCCTCATTCCAATCTTTCAAAACTCTTTAGATTCTGGAGTAGTTCCTGAGGATTGGCGGGTAGCAAACGTAACCCCACTTTTTAAGAAGGGAGGGAGAGAGAAAACGGGGAATTACAGACCAGTTAGTCTAACATCGGTAGTGGGGAAACTGCTAGAGTCAGTTATTAAAGATGGGATAGCAGCACATTTGGAAAGTGGTGAAATCATTGGACAAAGTCAGCATGGATTTACAAAAGGTAAATCATGTCTGACGAATCTTATAGAATTTTTCGAGGATGTAACTAGTAGCGTGGATAGGGGAGAACCAGTGGATGTGGTGTATCTGGACTTCCAGAAGGCTTTCGACAAGGTCCCACATAAGAGATTAGTTTACAAACTTAAAGCACACGGCATTGGGGGTTCAGTATTGATGTGGATAGAGAACTGGATGGCAAACAGGAAGCAAAGAGTAGGAGTAAACGGGTCCTTTTCACAATGGCAGGCAGTGACTAGTGGGGTACCGCAAGGCTCAGTGCTGGGACCCCAGCTATTTACAATATATATTAATGATCTGGATGAGGGAATTGAAGGCAATATCTCCAAGTTTGCGGATGACACGAAGCTGGGGGGCAGTGTTAGCTGTGAGGAGGATGCTAGGAGACTGCAAGGTGACTTGGATAGGCTGGGTGAGTGGGCAAATGTTTGGCAGATGCAGTATAATGTGGATAAATGTGAGGTTATCCATTTTGGTGGCAAAAACAGGAAAGCAGACTATTATCTAAATGGTGGCCGACTAGGAAAAGGGGAGATGCAGCGAGACCTGGGTGTCATGGTACACCAGTCATTGAAAGTGGGCATGCAGGTGCAGCAGGCAGTGAAGAAAGCGAATGGTATGTTAGCTTTCATAGCAAAAGGATTTGAGTATAGGAGCAGGGAGGTTCTACTGCAGTTGTACAGGGTCTTGGTGAGACCACACCTGGAGTATTGCGTACAGTTTTGGTCTCCAAATCTGAGGAAGGACATTATTGCCATAGAGGGAGTGCAGAGAAGGTTCACCAGACTGATTCCTGGGATGTCAGGACTTTCTTATGAAGAAAGACTGGATAGACTTGGTTTATACTCTCTAGAATTTAGGAGATTGAGAGGGGATCTTATAGAAACTTACAAAATTCTTAAGGGGTTGGACAGGCTAGATGCAGGAAGATTGCTCCCGATGTTGGGGAAGTCCAGGACAAGGGGTCACAGCTTAAGGATAAGGGGGAAATCCTTTAAAACCGAGATGAGAAGAACTTTTTTCACACAGAGAGTGGTGAATCTCTGGAACTCCCTGCCACAGAGGGTAGTCGAGGCCAGTTCATTGGCTATATTTAAGAGGGAGTTAGATGTGGCCCTTGTGGCTAAGGGGATCAGAGGGTATGGAGAGAAGGCAGGTACGGGATACTGAGTTGGATGATCAGCCATGATCATATTGAATGGCGGTGCAGGCTCGAAGGGCCGAATGGCCTACTCCTGCACCTAATTTCTATGTTTCTATGTTTCTATTAGCAAGAATGTCCTTCCTCAAATTTGGAGACCATGACTGCACACAATACTCCAGGTGTGGTCTCATCTCTGGATAGAAGGGATGGGTGACATTTTGGGTCAAGACCCGTCTTCAGACTCAGGGGAGAATGAGACACAGAGATATGGAAGGGCAAGGTGTGAAAACGAGAGAACAAAGGGGACAAAGTTCAAGGAAAATGTAGAATATATAATTTCATGCACAGGCCCATAGCACACCTTGTAATGTCTCTTAAACAGCAGAATGTAACCAAGTCTCGTAAAAAAAGATTTGGCAGCATTGCCATTCAAAGTCAATTTGAAACGACTGGTTCACCTTAGAGATGGTATCCAGACTATATAAAACAATATACTGAGGAAGATTCAATCTACATGGACGGCAAACTGCAAGGTTTTCATAAAACTGAACGGAACAACTGAAGAGGCTAAAGGGCCTGTCCCACTTACGCGACCTTTACAGGTGACTGCCGGCACCCCTGATAGGTCGCCAAAATTTTCAACGTTGAAAATTTAGCGACGACCAGAAAGATGCTACGAATCTTTGGAGACCTCTCATGACCATACAAGCTGTATGGTCGTGAGAGGTCTCCTATGGTTGTGAGAGGTCTCCAAAAAGTAGTAGCGCCTTTCTGGTCGCTCTGAATTTTCAATATGTTAAAAATGTTGGCGACCTATCACGGGTGCCGGCAGTCGCCTGTAAAGGTCGCGTAAGTGGGACAGGCCCTTAAAGTACTGGTCATCGGAGACTTGGAGGAATTGGACAAATACCAGTGAGACCAAAAGAACAACACAAGCTAATGGAAAAACAAGGGACTAAATAAATACACAACATACTACCATGACAAGTTCTGAAATAAGTCATTTATTTCTGTCGGGAGATAATGATGACCACAAATAACAAGAATGACAGAATATGATAAACTGGGTTTGAAAACTTTTGAATATACCAAACATAAATCACAAGATATGGAAAATGATTATGATCCGGAAAATAATTTTTTCAACAATATCAACAACAATTGCTGCTACTACACAGTTGAACAGTTTAATATGAAAGTTAAGTCAGACCATAAAATATCAATTATCCACTTTAACAGCAGAAACCTATATGCCAACTTCCAAAACATCAAAGATAATATGTCAATTCAAGAAACCATTCTATATAATAGCTATATCAGACTTGGATCAGCCCTGAGAAGGATGTGGACTTTGAGTTGATTGGATATGAATTGAATTATATGAACAGGAAGAACAAGAATGGAGTGGGCGTGGCTTTGTACGTGGATAAAAACTACAAATATAAGGTGGTGGAAAGCATGTCAATAGCGGTTGATAATGTACTAGAATGGATCACAATAGAAATCTGTACGGAAAAGAAGAACATTTTAATTGTGAGCTGTATATATAGAGCACCGGAATCTAATATTGAAATATTTAAGGATTGGATGGAAGAAATATTTGGTAAAACAATTCAAAAGGTAATGTTCATCTGTGGGGATTTCAACATAGTTCTGTTAAATCCAAATAAGCATAACATGACAGAAATGTTTATTAATGCAATGTATAGCATGAGCTTATATCCAAAAATCACTAGACCAAGCAGAATTGCATCTCACTGTGCCACGCTAATAGATAATATATTCACAAATGTTAAGGATAATACAGTGAGTGGGATATTAATAAATGACATCAGTGACCAGTGATCAGTGGCCAGTTTTTGCAATCTATGACACTAATTATAAGAAGGGTAAGAATGTCGATAACCTGAAATACAAACGAATGAGGACGGAAGAATCTACGAATGCATTTAGAAATGAATTACTATCACAAGATTAGAGAATAATATACGAGGAGGAAGACATCGACATTCTTAAAAATATTCACATTGTATGACAAAAACTGTCCAATAAAACAATACAATAGAAATCAAAAATATATAGATATTTCATGGATTACAAAGGGATTGCAAAGTGCCTGCAAAAAGAATGTTACTTTATATAGAAAATTCATAAAGTTTAGAACTAAGAAGGCGGAAATGAAATATAAAACATAAAAAATAAGTTAACTAATATTATGAAGATATGCAAGAAAGAATATTATAATGAAATATTTGATAAAAATAAAAAACAACATTGAAGGTATATTGAGTGTGTGGAACAGTATTATTAGAAATGGATCTAGAAACGTAAGTCACCCTCAGTATTTCATCGATACGATAAGACCATAAATAATATGGATGCTGTGGTTAGTGGTTTCAACTATTTTTTTGTAAATGTGGGACCAAAATTGGCATTTTATCCAGAGAAACCCAAAGAGGGGACTGATGATGATTATGGAGAAAGAAATCCAAGCTCACTTTCTTTTAGAGCAGTAGAAGAAAACAAAATCATGAATATTATAAATAAATGTAAGAATAAAACTTCTACTGAGTGGAATGAAATTGAGATGACAATAGTCAAGAAAGTAATTGATGGTAATAGCCCTGTCCCACCGTGCGAGTTCATTCCAAGAGCTTTCCCGAGTATTAAAAAAAATCAAACTCATGGTAAGCACGGAGAATGAACGTAGCGGGTACGTCGGAGCTCGGGGACGTCTCTTAGCGCTAATGGCAGGTACTCGGGAAGGCTCGCTAACAGCAGATCAGCACGGGAAGACTCGTGAAGATTTTTCAACATGATGTAAAATGTCCACGAGAGCCCCGAGTACCGACGAGTGACCATTACTGTAAATCTCCGAGTTCGAATCAGGGCAAACTCGGGAGAGCTCTTGGAATGAACTCGTACCGTGGGACAGGGGTTTAATGCAAAACCACTAACGCACACCTGTAACTTGGCCTTTCTAACTGATAAATTTCCCAGCAAAATGAAAATTGCAAAAGTTATACCTTTATATAAAACTGGGAATAGACACCACTTCACAAATGATAGGCCTGTTTCTTTACTTTCCCAATTCTCCAAGATACTGGAAAAACTCTTTATTCACAGACTAGTCAAATTTATTGAGAAACACAAATTGCTGACTGACAGTCAGTATGGATTCAGATCAAACAGATCAACATGTATGGAGTTAATCGAATTAAAAGAAGAAATTACTAATTATATAAACACAAAGAAGTCTGCAGTGGGAGTAGTTGTAGATCTAAAAAAAGCTTTTGATACCATTGATCACAATATATTACTTGATAAATTGGAAAGGTACGGTATCAGGGGGGGTGGTGTTGAATGGGTTGAGAAGCTATTTAAGTAACAGACAACAGTTTGTGAAGATAGGTCAATAGACAATAGACAATAGGTGCAGGAGTAGACCATTCGGCCCTTCGAGCCAGCACCGCCATTCAATGTGATCATGGCTGATCATCCCCAATCAGTACCCCGTTCCTGCCTTCTCCCCATACCCCTGACTCTGCTATCTTCAAGAGCCCTATCTAGCTCTCTCTTGAAAGTATCCAGAGAACCGACCTCCACCGCCCTCTGAGGCAGAGAATTCGACAGACTCACAACCCTCGTCTCCGTTCTAAATGGCTTACCCCTTATTCCTAAACTGTGGCCCTCGGTTCTGGACTCCCCCAACATCAGGAACATGTTTACTGCCTCTTGCGTGTCCAAACCCTTAACAATCTGATATGTTTCAATAAGATCACCTCTCATCTTTCTAAACCCCAGAGTATACATGCCCAGCCGCTCCATTTTCTCAGCATATGACAGCCCCACCATCCCTAAGGTGAGCATAAATTAACATTCTTGCTGTTGAGAGAGTGCAGCATAGGTTCACAAGGTTAATTCCCGGGATGGCAGGACTGTCATATGTGGATGGAATGGAGCAGCTGGGCTTGTATATTCTGGAATTTAGAAGGATGAGAGGAAATTGTATTGAAACATATAAGATTATTAAGGGATTGGATACGCTAGAGGCAGGAAACATGTTCCCGATGTTGGGGGAGTCCAGAACCAGGGGCCACAGTTTAAGAATAATGGGTAGGCCATTAGAACAGAGATGAGGAAAAACGTTTTCACCCAGAGTTGTGAATTTGTGGAATTCTCTACCTCAGAAAGCAGTGGAGGCGAATTCTCTGGATGCTTTCAAGAGAGAGTTAGATAGAGCTCTTAAAGATAGAAGAGTCAGGGGATATGGTGAGAAGGCAGGAATGGGGTACTGAATGGGGATGATCAGCCATGATCACAGTGAATGGTGGTGCTCGCTCGAAGGGCCGAATGGTCTACTGCTGCACCTATTGTCTATTAACATGCTTGGATATTACTTGTGGAGTACCTCAGGGGTCAGTATTAGGACAAAAATTGTTCATTCTGTATATAAATGATATATCAGAAATATTGAAATTAGTTTTATTTGCAGACAATACTGATATCTTTTGTTCAGGGGAGAATTTACAGCAGCTTTTGAAGGAGATCACATCAGAAATAGAATAAATTGGAATAAAAGCAAAATTATGTCTTTAAAACCACAGGATGCGAGACACTTATTAAAATTCCCTTTCAAAATTGCAACAGAAAAATTCAAGTATTTGGGTATTCAAATTACGAGAAGACACAAATCATTATTTAGCGCCAATTTTATGCCACTATTAAATAAACTGAATGTTATGATTAAATTTTGGAAAACGCTCCCGCTCTCATTGATAGGTAGAATTAACGCTATAAAAATGACTTTCTTACCACAATTAATATATTTGTTTCAAGCGATCCCAATATATATTCCAAAATGGATTCTAATATCACTAATTTTATATGGGATTATAGAGCACACAGAATTCAACGAAAGCATTTGTGTAAACCTAAAGAAGTTGGGGGTTTATCATTACCTAACTTTATGTATTACTACTGGGCAGTGCATATTAAGAACATAATGTACTGGTTGGATAGTTCCACTCACCAGTCGGAGTGGATAAGAATGGAGAAAGAGGAGTGTTTCCCGTACGATATAGGAACGATCTTGTTCTCACCGATAAAATTGAATAGTATAATATATAAGAAGAACCCAATTATTCACAATACAATAAGAATTTGGAAACAAATAAAATTATCCTTGAAATTAAATAATCTATCGGTACTAACCCAATATTGAACAATCCTGCATTCAAACCATCTCTTATAGACAAAACATACAAACAATGGGATAGACTGGGGATTAGGAAAGTCGGAGATATGTATGAATTGGGCAATTTGTTATCATTTCAACAATTAAAATCAAAATTTAAACTGAATGATAATCAATATTTTAAATATATACAGATATGTGACTTTATGAAGAAATATATACATAGATTTCAAACTATATTTTTAGACCCTTTAGAAGAAGCAATGAATATTAAGGTTGATTCACAAAAACTAATATCATATTTTTATAATAGTATATTAAATAGAGAATTACCCTCAACAGAGGCACTAAGAGAAGATTGGGAACAGGAACTAATGATAAAGATCCCGAAAGATAGATGGGAAAAGTATCTGATGAACACACATAATTGTTCCATTAATGCAAGACATAATTTAATTCAATTTAAATAATTACATAGACTATATTATTCAAAAACGAGGTTGAATAAATTCTACCCAAACGTCTCTCCCAGATGCGATAAATGTTTGTTTCAAAACGCCAATATAACACATTCATTTGTAGGATGTACAAAGTTGAATAAATTTTGGAGCGATATATTTGATATATTTACAAAGCTCTTCAAGTCAAGAATAGAACCTAATACGGAATGGATTATATTTGGAATAATAGTAGAAGATATCAATTTAAATAAAGACCAAAAAGTATTCTTTAATTATGGGTTAATAATTGTAAAGAAATTGATACTTAAATTTTGGAAAAATACAGCTATACCAACTATTAAAATGTGGATTAGGAATATGATGGACATAGCACACCTTGAAGAAATGAGACTCTGCCTAATAGATAAATATGACCAATTCTTAAGGAGTTGGTCCCCTTTCATCGACTTTTTGGAATCATGTGATGCAGCGGTACCATAAGGATTGCTGATTTCAGGTCAGGTCGTGGATAGATTTACATCTCCGAACAAAGATTTGAAAATTTCTTTTTTAAGGGTCTTTTTCTCCTATTTCAACTTTCTATTTTTTCTTTTCTTATATACACACTTCACGTTTTTCTATTTTCTACTATCTATTTCTCCTCTTTTTCTTCTCTCTATTTTTTTTGTTTTTTTTACTTCCTTTTCAAAAACATAAAACTAGAGGTTGTACATAGAATGTATTACGTAATTACATAGTTGGCACCTAAAATTAGGTCCCACTGTATTGTTTTGTACTGTATTAACTTCTAATAAAATAAACAAAAACAAAAAAAAAACAAATGAGAACATTTAAAAGGTGGATTGACATAAATAAATTATCATTAAATTTGAACAAAACAAAGATTATGTGGTTTGGAAATTGTAAAATAAACGCTCAGGTAAGCGAGGATAGATGGTGCTGATACAGAAAGAGTATATGAAACTAAATTTCTAGGCGTGATATTAAACCACAAATCTGCTGGAAATCTCATATAAAACATGTGCGAGCAAAGCTGGCAAGGAGCATTGCAGTCCTGGGAAGAACAAGACACATTCTGAATCACAAAGCGTTGTTTGTTGTTCACTTGTACTGCCATATCTAAATTACTGTGTTGAGGTAATGGGTAACACTTACACAAGAACCCTACATCCATTATGCACACTGCAAAAAAGGGCCATAAGGATAGTTAATAGGATATCGTGAGCACACCAACTCTCTGTTTTGAAAGTCAAAATGCCTTGAAGTTTATGGATCTTGTAGAATTTAATGCAGCACAAATAATGTATAAAGCAAGAAGTTATTTACTACCAGGCAATATATATATAAATTGTTCTTTAACAGGGAGGGTGGTCATAATTTGAGAAGAAAGTTTGATTTAAAGAAACTTTGTGTTCATATAATTCATTGCGTTCATTGTATTCATACGAAGAGAATGTGTATTTCAATCTGTGGGGTGAAATTGTGGAATGGTTTGGATGTGGAACTTAAGCAAAGCACAAACATTACTCAGTTTAAGAAGAAGTGCAAAAAAACATATTTTCCAGAGGTATATTAAAGAATGAGGAAGGGCTGTAGTGACGGTTAAGTTTCAGTTTATTGACACCGTGTGATATTCGCTTTGTACATAGAATTTGGATAATTGTTTATAAACTGTATATATGTATGTTTGCGTGCATGCATATGTGTGTATATATGTGTTTAAGAAGGAACTGCAGATGCTGGAAAATCAAAGGTAGACAAAAGTGCTGGAGAAACTCAACGGGTGCAGCAGCATCTATGGAGCGAAGGAAATAGGCAACGTTTCTGGCCGAAACACTTTGGGTTGTCACTTACTCCACCATCTGCCAATCAGCCTACCTCACTGAGAAGGAACTGCAGATGCTGGTTTAAACCGAAGATAGACACTAAAAGCTGGAGTAACTCAACGCGACAGGCAGCATCTCTGGAGAGAAGGAATGGATGACGTTTCGTGTCGAGACCCTTCTTCAGTCTGACCCGAAATGTCATCCATTCCTTCTCTCCAGAGATGCTGCCTGTCCCGATGAGTTACTCCAGCTTTTTGTGTCCACCTCACTTATATCCCTTGCGTTGTATCACTTGCTTTGCCCATCTCACTTCTCTTTTCCAGTTTTCTTCTCCCTATTCCAACAATCTGAATAAGGGTCCCAACTTGAAACGGCATCTGCCCATTCCCTCCACAGATGCCGCCGGACCCGCTGACTTACTCCGACATTTTATTTTTTTCCACTATGTCATTGTGGGATTGGTTTGAACACAAAGTTCTACTTGAGAACCAACTGTTTTTCATGCTGTTGCTGTTTTGTTCTGATTATCTGAAGGAACTATGCTTCATTTTGTACGCTGCAAAGCACGTGCTTCCATCTTAGAAAGTCTATAGATACAGTGTCCAATTCCAAATCAGTTAGTTTCAGTGTCACAAAAGACCCTTTCAAAATCTTCCTTTGGGCAAAAAATAAGTAAGTTTCAGGTTTAAAATACCCCCATTGTCATATTTTGTTTCTTGTGCAATTGCTTATGTTATCTCACTTTCCCCAAATGGTTTTCCCCAAAATACACATCGCCTTCTGCCTAGAATTGACAGGTTGGTCAATGCTGCATCCAGTTTTCCTCTCCTACATAAAAGCTCCAGGCATTGAATAAGCATCTCCCATGAGATGAGGCATAAATTACATCAAACTACACATGTCCCATTCTGTGCATCAGGCATGGCTCTCTCCTGCAACTTAAATTCAATTCCAGTTTGACAGAAGGCCTAAAGGAAACTACAGTGTTGGCGGGGTCATTTATTTGGAAGTCAAATTGGATGACCGCCCCCTCCATTTTCCTCAGGAGAAATGAAATATCCCTTGACACTATCTAGAAAAACAAGGATGTCCCTCAATATGCTGGTCTGAATCTGGGTCAGTCTGAAGAAAGGTCTCGACCCAAAACGTCACCCATTCCTTGAATCTGAAGACGCTGCCTGTCCTTCTCTCCAGAGATGCTGCCTGTCCCGCTGAGTTATTCCAGCATTTTGTGTCTACCTTCAATTTAAACTAGTATCTGCTGTTCTTTCCCACACAAAGTACCTCAAATATGTCCTGGTCAATATCCATTGCTTAACCAGCATCAATAAAAACAACACTTTGTCAGGTTATAGCAGGTTATAGAAGCTTGCTTTGTGCAAATTTGTTATTGAACCTCTTATTTTGCAATCATGGGTTTGACAGTTCATTAATGGCCGTAACATTCTGTTGTGAAGCCCTGAGCATATGGAAAGAGTGAATTTCATTTCTACTGGCAACCAAAACTCAGAACAGAAGGCACAATCTAGAGTTGATTTCGCCTCAAGCACTAGAAGTAAACATGTAGTGTTTGACTCTTGTAATTCAATTAATGGGCTTCTCAAGGTCTGAAGCAGGGTCTCGACCTATAACGTCACCCATTCCTTGTATCTAAAGATGCTGCCTGTCCCGCTGAGTTACTCCAGCATTTTGTGTCTACCCCAGGTTGCAAGTTACTTCGAAAAAAAAGCATCTTTCTGTGTGCAAAGAGTATCATGAAAATTGCCAAAGTAATAACAAGTTATCTGTTTCGGTGGGTTTAGAAGGTAAAGTCACAAAAACCCTTCAAGCACCTTGCACTCCAATAATTCTGGAGAGTTCCCATATGAGGAACAATATTTAAAAAAACACAACATTTGGGGTCCCAGTGGATGATATATGACACACTGAAGCAGATGTCATGTGGTTTAGTTTAGATACAGCACGGAAACAGGCCCTTCAGCCCACCCAGTCCGCACCGACCAGCAATCCCCGCACAGTAATACTATCCGACACACATGAGGGACGACTTACATTTACACCAAGTCAATGAATCTACAACCTGTACTCCCTTGTGGAGTGTGGGAGGAAACCGAAGATCTCGGAGAAAACCCATGCGGTCACAGGGAGAGCGTACAAACTATGTACAGACAGCGCCCGTAGTCGGGATCGAACCCGGGTCTCTGGTGCTGTAAGGCAGCAAATCTAAGATAACTGTACACCCGAGGATCACATAACTCACCACTGCTAATGTTTCTTTACTCCCACATCCATGGTTGTTGAGATTAGTTACTGTTCCATCACTTGACTAACGTTAATGTAGCTCAAATTAATGGATATTGGTCTTTCGTTGTCGATCAGTTCGTTGTCGGTCACATTCCCTGTAACAATGCCCAAGCTGACCATATCCCATGTTGACAATTACATACACATGAGAAAGAGCATCGTGGAAACGTAATGCCAGGAGAATTTTACACAATAAACATAACTGCAAATAGACACAAAATGCTGGAGTAACTCAGCAGGACAGGCAGCATCTCTGGAGAGAAGGAATGGGTAACGTTTCGGGTCGAGACCCTTCTTCTTGACCCAAAACGTCACCCACTCCTTCTCTCCAACGATGCTGCCTGTCCCACTGAGTTACTCCAGCATTTTGTGTCTATTTTCGCAGCAGGTCAGACAGTACCTTTGGAGAACATGGATAGGCCATGTTCCGGGTCCTCGAGTCTGAAAAAGGATTCTCACCCGAAACATTGCCTATACATATTTTCCAGAGATGCTGCCTGACCCACTGAGTTGCTCCAGCATTTTGTATCTATTGCGACTCATGGTTCACAATCTCTTTGTTAAACCCACTTTGCCTACCAATTAATCTACTGCAGCTCTTGTTCAAAAGCACCAGGGCTTCACTAGAACATTTATATGGTTACAACACATCATAGAAGTATGGTAGCCCTGGAGAGGGTCAGTTGGCCTATCATACCTATGCCGGCAGTCTACCAGAGCAACACTTTAACTCCATTCACCATCCCTTTCTCTGTGACCTTGCACATATTTATCCAATTCCATCATGAAGGCCACAGTGGAACCGACCACCATCACATCTTCAGGCACTATGTTCCAGATTCCAACCACACACTGTGTAATTATTTCCTCATGTCATTCTTAATTCTCTTCCCATTTATTTTATCAGTTCAGTTTAGTTTATGGTTACGTGTACCAAGGTGCAGTGAAACACTTTTGTTGCGTGCTAACCAGTCAGCAGAAAGACAATACATGTTAACAATTGATCTAATCTGAAGAAGGGTCTCGACCCGAAACTTCGCCCATTCCTTCTCTCCAAAGATGCTGCCTCACCTGCTGAGTTACTCCAGCATTTGTGCCTACCTTCGATTTAAACCAGCATCTGTTGTTTTTCTTTATACAATCGATCCATTTGATGTTCGGGATCCAGTGTATAGATACATGATAAGGGAATAACGTTTAGTGCAAGGTGGAGCCAGCAAAGTCCGATCAAGGATAATCCGAGGGTCATTAAAGAGGTAGATAGTAGTTCAGCCCTGCTCTCTGGTTGTGGTAGGATGATTCAGTTGCCTGATAACAGCTGGGGAGAAGCTCTGTGAATCTGGAGGTGTGCATTTTCACACTTCTATACCTTTTGCCTGATGGGAGAGGGGAGACGATGGGGTGCGATATCCTAGATTATGCTGCTGGCCCATATATCTTTGACCTTGACCCCTCCATCAAAGGGACAGCCTCCACTAACCACACCTTCCAGGCACCTTGTCCATTTGATGTACTTTATCAAATTTCCCCTCAGCCTTCTCCTTTCCAAAGAAAACAGTCCCAGCCTCTGGAAACTATCCTTGAAACTGTAGTCCCTCATCCCAGGAGCCATTGATGTAAATCTACAGTTCAGTGGACCATCTATTTTATTGAATGGCATGGCTACACATTATTCTGGATTGAGTACATCAGACTCTTCATTATAACAAATAGACCACCCAGGTACAGAAGTGCGGAGTTTAGATACTAAGCCATCTTTTCACCTGTGCTCGCTCATTCAGTAGCCCCGGCCTTCAATTTAGGAGAATGTGAGTTCAAACTACTCTGAGCACATGAGTTAGCTGACTGGTGCAATGGGGTGGGTGCTCTGTTCCTCAACCAACATTACGTGGAAGCATCCAATCTTTTATCACCTCCTGCATCCGAGACATTTCTCCCTGTATCCTGGTTACCACTTTTCCTCTATTTTAGCAGTGACTTCACTTGAAAAGTACTTTATTGCTGTTCAGAGCTTCAGAATATCCCGAGGCTGCGATGGACATCAACACAATTTGGAGGCTAACAAGATAGTTTCCAAAAAGCAGAATTGAAGAGATTTTTTTTGTAATCTAAATGTTGCAGCACTATAAGGCTGCCAGCCAGCCCCTGCATTTAAGCATGATGTTGTGTAGTTCAAGCAAACAGAGGCTGTTGTATTTGTTGACAAAGCGGTCAAACAGATAGGAATGATGGAAGTCATATGAAGGCTGGGAATAGCAATGCTAATGTGGCGTGAACACACTGTGCCAGAATCCTTGTGGCCATGAGCATGTTGCGCCGTTATGTACTCATGACACCCTTTCATCGGCACCAACAAACAGGCCTGAGCAGCACGCCCCAGGAAAGCAGTAATTTATCAAGGCCTGCATTGCTATGCTTTAACATTCAAAAGGGAGAATACAGTGGTGCCTCTCTGTGGTTTTGCTGTACCAGAAGTGTTGAACAAAAAGGCATATTTTTAAATAGGTTTATTTGAGACTCAAATATAATCAAAAACGTACATTGATTTGTGCCTTTCATAAATCTGCTTCACACCCCCCCAAGAATTAGCCTTCAGCGAAACAAGACAACCAAGTTTCACATGGCAAGGTCCAGAAAGGGCAACGAGTTTAATGAACAAATACTTTTTTTGAAAGAATAGTGATGTTAGATAAGTGCTGTCCTTGGCATCAGACGAGGAAAATGCCCTCATTTCATTTTCAAACACCAAATCGGTCCTGCTTATCTTTAGCCCAATCGCAGATTGGTTTCATCTCCACAGGGCAGCTTATAGAAGGGGCTACAGTCACAGGGTAAGGTGGTGATGACAGCCAAGCATGTATAGAGTGAGGGAGGCAGCAGTCCCAACCTGGGTCTCCAGGCTCCACTCCAAATCTTACACAATGGAGCTGAGATCTTGGTGGTCTTGGTGAGTCAACAGCCTATTTCAAAATCAGAACAGGTTTTGTCCTGTTGGGTTGGCCCCACCCTGCTGTTGCTGGAGGATCCCTCCGAGGTAAATTCCAATGCCACTGACTGCAGAATGCTGGCAATTGCATTTTCCAGGTGTCCCCACAATTAAAACAGCCTTGCATTTCTCAGATAGGCACAAAAAGCTGGAGTAACTCAGCAGGTCAGACAGCATTTGTGGGGACAAGGAATAGGTGACGTTTTGGGTCGAGAACCTTCTTCAGACTGAGAGTCAGGAGAAAGGGAGCAAGAGATATAGACGGGCTCCGAAATACATCCTTCTTGGACAGGTTGTCGAGATTGTGAACATTTATAGAGTGAAAATAAATGCTATGGAGCCATTCAATTTCCTATTTAAGTATTAGGCGGCCCTTTCCAATGTGGAACGGTTGGCAACCCATCAGGTGGCTGATGAACGATTTGAAACAGAACTATACAGAGACTCCACCTTCAGGCTTGGTCTCCTTCATTTCCAAAGGCAAGGGACCAACTTTGTTTGAGGCAGCCACCACAAAGACTGGAAAGCTGTCTGCACAAATGTGGCGCATCAATCCTTTTGGTGTTGATCACACGAGATGCCAGACGGGCCCAGGACAGAATTCTAAAATGATGAACAAGAAACACCCTTCCCCAGTACATTGTACACAATTCAAGAGTCACACCTCCTATTGCAGAAGCCCTGCATAGAATACTAAAATTAGACTTGATTTACATAGGAATGTTCATGGCCTGTGGACATTTTGCATCACTTCAGAGTACATTTGATGTTGAGTTAAGGGCCTGTCCCACCAGCATGCGATAGCATGCGTCTAGCGCGACCAAACGTGGTCGCTTGAGGCATACGGCCTCGCGGGGCCGGTCCCACTTCGATCGCCGGAGACGTATGTAGTTGTGCGGGGCTGGTCCCGACATCGTGCGGGGCTTCAAAAATCTTGCACTGTCCGAAAATCGCGCGCGACAACGGCCTGTCGGCCCGCAGCCGCATTGAGGCCGTACGCAGCGCCTCGACGGGCGTACGCAGCGTCTTGACATCATACGCAGCATCTTGACGGCGTACGCCTAGCGCGTGGCGTTGCGTGATGACGTCACCGCCCGACGCTGTGCGACGTCCAAATTCAGTCGGCCTGCCTCCTGCCCAGCTGATTGGTGAGTATGGTGTCGGGACCAGCCCCACACAACTCCATACGCCTCCGCGGTTCAAATTGGGACCGGCCCCGTGAGGCCGTACGCCTCAAGCCACCACGTTTGGTCGCGCTAGACGCATGAAATCGCATGCTGGTGGGACAGGCCCTTTACTGTTGTAATGTTGGAAAAGCACAGCAAAGTCCCACTCACAGTCATTCGTAGAGTGTCTGGTGTCTGAAGGAGGGTCTCGACCCAAAACATCACCTATCCATGCTCTCCAGGGATGCTGCCTGACCCGCTAAGTTACCCCAGCACTGTGTTTTTTTCATTCAAATTGAGTTTTTTTTAAACGAGTTCCCTTTGAAATTCCCGGCTGCTCCAAAGGATAGCAAATCTCAAACTTTAAAAAGAACTTGGGCTTTTATCCGCCGCGTGTGAATAGATGCATGGGGGGGGGGGGGGGGGGGGGGGGGAGAAACAAGAAACTGCAGATAACTGTAAACTGGAGCAAAAAAATAAACTGCTTGAAGAACTCTGTGGGTGATGTGGCACCTGGAAAGGCAAAGAGATCATCACTCGTGTTGGATCACGGTGGAGCCAGGCTCTCTGGATGCTTTCAAGAGAGAGCTAGATAGGGCTCTTAAAAATAGCGGAGTCAGAGATATGGGGAGAAGGCAGGAACGGGGTACTGATTGGGGATGATCAGCCATAATCACATTGAATGGCGGTGCTGGCTCAAAGGGCAGAATGGCCTACTCCTGCACCTATTGTCTATTGTCTAAGTTAAGACCCTGCACATTGCAGCAGTGAACTGAGACCCAGCACTGTAGTCTGTCCCAGAGGACCGAGATCCTCAAACATGCACTCAGTCCCACTCATGAATAAAATGCCTGTTCCACAGTGAACAGATTTAACTCGCAACACTTGTCTTGACCCCATGGTCCGGCGTTCCATGGACCCCTCAATCCAGGGATTGATCACTATTCCCACAGGTGGTTCACACTTCCCTCGGGAAGCAACTGAATGATCCAAAGATAATAACATGCCTTTGTAAAAATCTCTCAGCCAAGAAGAGCCACTCACCTCATAATACTGTTTTTCTATAAAAGTATTACATTGTCAATATATACATTCCTCAGTCTAAGCAAACAAGCACATGAGACCTACGTTCATCGTTACATATGGGAAATAGTTTGCATGCTAACACACTGTCGTATCCATATCAGGCTTTTACAGGCAGCAAAGGATGTGAAGTTCACGTACATGTGGACATTGCCTCTTAGTGAAGGCACAGAGGTTTTAACCAAGGGCCTTTAGCTTGTCTTGTAAAGGACTGGGCAGTTATCAAGGTCATACCCTGGATTAAGGCCTACACCCTAACTGGGGACTACGGAACTTCCAGCAGCCCACCTTCTTTAAAGGGTCATCAATAATACCAATGCCCAAGAAGAGTAAATTGACGTGTCTCCATGACTACCAACTGGCAGCACTAACATCCGTGGTGATGAAGTGCTTTGAGAGGTTGGTTATGGCACGCATCAACTCCTACCTCAACAAGAACCTGGACCTGCTACAATTTGCCTGCCGCCACAACAGGTCAACGGAGGGTGCGATCTCATTAGCTCTCCACTCTGCACTGGACCACTTGGACAATAAAAACACATGCGTCAGGCTGTTGTTCATCGACGATAGCTCAGTGTTCAACACAATCACTCCTTCCAAATGGTTAGCAAGCTCACAGAACTGAGTCTCTGCGCATCCCTCTGCAACTGGATTCTCAACTTGCCCATCAATTGACCGCAAACAGTACAAATTGGCAGCAACACTTCCTCCTCGATGAGCATCAGCACAGGAGCACCTGTATACTCGTGACAGTTCAAACTCCATATTCAAGGGTCAGAGTATAAGAGAGAGATCAATTGACTGACCAAATAATGCCAGAACAACCACATTGTTCTCAACGTCAGTAAGACCATGATTGTTGACTTTGGAAGAGGAAGGGAAAAAGATCCACAAACTTGTCTTCAACAACGGGATGATGGAGGAGAGAGTCGGAAACTTCAAATTCCTGGGCGTGCATATTTTTGAAGATCTTTCCTGGACCCAGCACACTGATGCAATCATAAAGAGAGCCCATCAACACCTCCATCGCCTTAGAAGATTGAGGAAATTTGGTATGTCAATAAAAACTCTCTTGAACTTCTACAGTGTAGAGAGCAGATTAATAATAATAATAATAATAATAATAAATACTTTATTGATCCCCTCAGGGAAATTCAGATGACCAGAAGCCCCCAACCAACAAACCCACAGATTCAAAATGAACGCAGACAGAAAATACATAGAATACAATGTGAACACTACCTGAGAGCAATAAATACTTAAAAAGACCAATAATTAACAATTAAAAATTTTAAATTGCAAAATGCATCCCCCTACAGCCTAGCGGTCCGAATTATAAAATCTATTGGCTGCAGGGGTGAAGGATCTCCTGAACCGCTCCGTTCTACAGGGCAGGGAGAGGAGCCGGTTGTTGTTACGAGTGCTCTTTTGACTCTCCAGAATTATATGGAGGGGATGCCCGGGGTTTTTCAGGATGACCTGCACCTTGTGCCTCATACGCCTCTCAAGCACATCCATCCCAGAGTCTACTCTCCCCTCCAGCACTGAGCTAGCTCGTTTAACTAGTTTGACCAGCTTCTTGTTGTTTTTTGCACTAATGCTGTTGCCCCAGCAGACAACAGCGTAGAAAATAACACTTGCAACCACAGTGTTGTAAAACACGTGCAGCATCTCATTACACACATTGAAGGATTTGAGCCTTCTGAGGAAAAAGAGTCTGCTCTGGCCTTTTTTGTAGAGGGAGTCAGAGTTGACAGACCAGTCCAGTTTGTTATCGAGGTGCACTCCAAGGTATTTATATGTCTGCACCACCTCAATGTCAGCCCCTGCAGCGTTGACCGGCTGAAGGGGGAGCTTGGACCTGCCAAAGTTAACCACCATCTCTTTAGTCTTAGTTGTGTTCAGGATGAGACAGTTCTCTTCACTCCAGGCACAAAAGGCACTGGTCAAGTTCCTGTATTCCTCCTCCTGCCCGTTCCTTACACATGCCACAATCGCTGTATCATCTGAATATTTCTGTACGTGGCATGTGTCAGACTTATAGTTAAAGTCTGCTGTATACAGGGTGAAGAGGAACGGGGCCAGAACCGTTCCTTGTGGGGCTCCAACATTGCACACCACTGTGCCAGAGACACTGTCCCCCAGCTTGACAAACTGTGGTCGACCCGTCAGGTAGTCGTATATCCAGGAGATAAATGTGGAATCCACCCCCATCTTCTTAAGCTTGTCATTCAGAATCAGGGGTTGGATGGTGTTGAACGCACTTGAGAAGTCGAAGAACATAATCCTCACATAGCCACCGTGTTTGTCCAAAAAGGAGTAGATCCGGTGCAGCATGTAGAGGACTGCGTCACCCACCCCAATGTTCTCCTGGTATGCAAACTGTAGTGGGTCGAGTGCGTGCTGGACTAGTGGTCTCAGGAGACGAATGAGTAGCCGCTCCATTGTTTTCATGATATGGGATGTAAGGGCCTACGGTCTGTGGTCGTTGATCTCGGTCGGCCGCCCTGCTTTGGGAACCGGCACAAGACATGATATTTTCCACAGACCTGGTACCCTCCCTGACTGGAGGCTCAGGTTGAAAATGGTCTGGAGCGGCTCCGCCAGCTGAGCCGCACAGTCTTTTAGTAGCCTGGGACATACACCATCAGGGCCAGCTGCTTTACCAGGGCTCAACCTCCTCAGCTCAGCTCTCACCTCGTCCGCCGTGAAGAACAGTTGAGGAAATGCCGGCATAGGAGGTGCTGCAGCTGTGGTGTTGGGGGGGCTGCCTCGTAGAGGTGATGGTGGGGGAGAGGCTGCACCTGTAGAGGTGGAAGGGGATACCAGATCAAACCTGTTATAGAACAGGTTAAACTCATTGACTGGTTTCATCGCGGCACGGGTTCGGCAACTCAAACACTCAGGAAAGAAGAAGATTGCAAAACTTGGTGAATACTGCCTAGTCCATCACAGGTATTGATCCAACTATCAAAAAAGCAGCCAGCATCATCAGAGAGCCACACCACCCTGGCCACACTCTCATTTTACCCCTGCCATCGTGAAGAATGCACAGGAACCTGTAAACTGTAACATCCAGGTTCAGGAGTAGCTTCTTCCCATCAACCATCAAACAGTACAACCTCCAAATAAGCTCCAAACTACATAGACCTGGGGGCATTTTGCACTATTGTTGTTTGTTTGTGTGTGTATGTGTGTGCATATCAGACAGTATATGTGTCTGGTAATATATACCAGACAAGGGGGACCCATTGGGTCCCGTCCCCTCAACGCGCGGTTGCGGGGGCGGCCTGCAGCGTCACACACACACTAACCACCCCCCTTGATATCATATTAATATTATTCATTGACTCCTTTTACCCCATCCCCGCCCTATCAACTGACGCATAGCCCCCACCTCACAGGCGTGTCTAGAGGGGAGGGGGTAGAGAGAGAGGGTAGAGAGTGGGGCAGAGAACGAGAGTGAGGGAGAGGGGGGTAGGGAGAGGGGAGGAAAGAGAGGGGTGGAGGGAGGGGGAGATAGGAGAGGGAGGAGAGTAGAGGGGGAGAGGAGACGGGGGAGAGGGGCGGTGAGGGGGGAAGGGGAGAGAGAGGGAGAGGGCGGCTGGGTTGAGGGCGGGGTGGAACGCTGCGGACGGCCAGCCTAGTGCAAGCCGACTGCGAGCGGGTGGCGACCAAATGACTGCAAGTCGAGGGGGGGGGGTTGGTGGCGTGTCTCGCAGCGCGTGGAAAACAGTACGCAACGGGCCGCGAGGAGCAGACCCATTGTGACGTCATCAGCTCGTTAACTTTAAAAATGATTTCAGATTTGTGAACAATTTTAATAAATAACTCGGGAAATAATGCATCAAATTTTCAGATGAGGCTATTTTTTACATCATGGCGTAAATCGGAATATGTTAAAATTTCACTGTTGGCACGTCGTGTTTTCGAGATGTGAATCGTAGCCTCACACACACATACAAATAAATAAATACACACACACACATCCAAGATCAGAGTTTTATAAGTATACTAGACCAGGGGGGACCCGTTGGGTTGCAGGGAGGGCGGCCTGCTGCGTCATGCACACACTAACCCCCCCCCCCCCCCCCACACACCCACTAACCACCCCCACACACACTAACCATCCCCCTTGAGGGGGATGCCCGGGCCGAGCCGAGGGGGAGGAGAGAGAGCGGGCCGTGCGAGGGGGAGAGAGGAGAGGAGAAATGTGGGGGAGAGGGGAGGGGGAGAGAGGGGAGGGGGAGAGAGGAGAGGGGGAGAGAGAGGTCCGAGCCAAGGGGGCGAGAAGGGAGGAGAGAGGGGAGGGGAGAGAGATAGAGAGGAGGAGAGAGAGAGAGAGAGAGAGAGAGAGAGAGAGAGAGAGAGAGAGGGGGGGGGATGGGGGGGAGAGAGAGGGGAGGGGGAGAGACACGAACCGAGGCGCGAGCAGGTGAGCGAGTGTCGACCAAAGGAGCGCAGGTTGGGCCGAAGCAGTCTGGGCGGGCTGCGGGCGTGCTTCGACCAAAGCCCTCGGCAGCTCTCGGTTGCTCTCGGGAAACCCAAGCCGCGGCGCAAGCGTGGAAAACAGTACGCAACGGGCCGCGAGGAGCAGCGCCATTGTGACGTCATCAGCTCGTTAACTTTAGAAAAGATTTCAGATTTGTGAACAATTTTAATAAATAACAGAAGAAATAATGAATCAAATTTTCAGATCAGGCGATTTTTGGCATCATGGCGTAAATCTCTAACGGAATATGTAAAAATGTCACCGTTAGCGCGTCGTGTTTTCGAAGAGATGTGAATCACAGACAAACGCACAAATAAATAAATCCACATCCAAGATCAGAGTTTTATAATTATAGAGATTTATATATATATTATATGGGGGTGAGGGGGAAACCGTTTCGGTCGCCTCCTCCATGGACAGGCGACTTTTTCCAGGTCGCCTCCCCCGTGGCCTAACAGCAAGGATCGAGCAGCCTTTCCCAGAGACGCGCCCGGGACTTCAGCGCCCGGGGAGCGCTCCATTTCGCTGGCCCGCGGCAGCCGGCAGCCTGAAGCGCGGTCTGCAAAGCTCCAGCTGGCGCAGCGTCCTCAGCCTGGGATCCCTCGTGGGGCACCCGGGGGAAGAAGAAGCCATCACTGCCGGCCCGCGGCCAACTTCTACCGGGGCCCGGCGTGGACTTACCATTACCCCTGGAGGGAAGCTTTGACCGCCGGCCCTGCGGTCTGCGTTGCTTCTGGCTGCGGCGCGGCGGGAACTTTAAATCTTCGACCTGCGGCCTACACCAACCTGAATCCGTGGTCTCCGGTGGGGAGGCACCGTTTCAGGACTTAGCTGGACTTACCTTGTCTGCACACCTGGACGCCCACAGCGACGGCTGCGGAGGGTTGAGATCCCGACCACGGGGGGAAATGGAGGAGGACTGGCCAAATGTTGTGCCTTCCACCACAGTGATGAATGCTGTGGTGGATGTTTGTGTTAAATTTTTTGTGTGTTTTGGGTGTTCTTTATCATTGTACCGCTGCTGGCAAATTCATTTCACTTGCACTTTTTGTGCAATGTGACGAATAAAACCATATTGTATTGTATTGTGTGGCATAATTGAGCGGGACAGGGAGCATCTCTGGAGAGATGGAATGGGTGACGTTTCGGGTCAAGACCCTTCTTCAGACTCTTCACTCTTCAGTCTGAAGAAGGGTCTCGACTCGAAACGTCACCCACATGAATAATGGGTATATTATTTGTGGCTCTGCATCCATTTTAGTTTTGTGTGGAGGATTGTTTTTATTCTGCTATGGGGTCTCTGGTCATGTGCAGTGCCTTTATTTTGCATCCGGAGGAAACCCACAAGTCACAGAGAGAACACACAAACTCGTCACAGACCAGAAGTCAGGTTGAACCCTGGTCACTTTAGTTGTGGGGCAGCAAGGCTACTATCTGCACCACGGCACCACCTAGATGAGTGGTGGTGGAATCTGGGCGGGGCAGTTGATGAGAGTAAATGAGATGCTGGAGTAACTCAGCAGGACAGACTGCATCTCTGGAGAGTAGGAAGTAAAGTTGGATTAATGTAGGGTTTGTGTAAATGGCCGTAAATTTGGTGGGCGGGCCAGTTAGGCCTGTCACCATGCTGTACGACTTCACGAAAGTTAGCTAGCTTGATTGGATTCTGAATTATTTATTTCCTTAAAGTTCTGAGTACATAGAAAATTATTTCATAAACTTCTTCACAGATCTCTCATTAACCTCCGAATGGATATTTGACTATTCCTTCCAGTTTGTTCTACTCTGATGTATATTGAAGGGTTAATTCTCATGTGACTGCACATCGGAGCCTTTATTAGGACATCATTGTCTATATGTTGATGTTCAAGAAACAAGGTCTATTTTTTAACGTATTGTTCCCTCAGGTTAATGGCATTTATACGAGTCCAGCTGCAGCTGTACAAAACATGCTTGTGTTTAACATTCACTGCTCACTTACACCTCCTAGTGGCCAACTCATGCACAGTCCTCATAGCACTCAACTGCTCCCAACATTTGTGGACCAATTGTCAATAGTCAATAGTCAGATTTATTCCTCACATACACAATGCAGTCCAGTGAAATGAACTTGCCAGCAGCGGTACAATAAAAAAAGAACACACAATACACAATAAAAAAATTTGACACAAAACATCCACCACAGCATTCATCACTGTGGTGGAAGGCACAAAGTTTAGTCAGCCCTCCTCCATTTTTCCCTGTGGTCGGGACCATAAACCTCCGCAGTCTCCGCTGCGGGCGGTGTGAGGCCGCGAGGGAGGTGACATGGAAAAAGTCGCCTCTCCGTGGAGGAGGCGACTGAAAGTGGTTCCCCCCTTACCCCCCCTCACACAAGACACACCGAGAGACATTAAAACAAACATTTGGACATACTAAAGAAACTAAAAAAAGTAGAATTGACCAACACGCTGCTGGCAGGGCAGCTGTCTCGCAGCCCCCCCACCGACCAATTGATTCATCGTGTACTTGTAATATGCTACTCAGTCACCCAGACAAAGTATTAAAATTGGTGAAATATTTTAAGAGATGAAGCAGCAGTAATAGGAGTAACAATTTCTCTCAGCAATTTTTGTAATGGTGGGGAGAGTCGGTGGTGGAGAAGGTGGTGGGAGAAAGGATAGAGAAGAAAAGTAGGAGAGAACAGAGAGAGGCAGGTTTGTTAGTGCTACACGGGTGGGTTTAAACTAAACAGTGGTGGGGGGTGGGGGGTGGGTAGTGGGGGGTGGGGGGTGGGGGGTGGGGGGTGGGGGTGTGGGGGGTGGGGGGTGGGGTGCAGTCAACAACGTGGAAGCGTATCCGTACAGCTAACGGGAAAGAGAGTTTAAGAAAGCTCACGTTTAAACTAACAGGGCAGGGGGATAGGACCCAATGCAAGCAGACAGAGGGCCATTGGTGTTAGGTAAATTGAATGGATTAAAGGCAGATAAATCCCCAGGGCCAGATAGGCTGCATCCCAGAGTACTTAAGGAAGTAGCCCCAGAAATAGTGGATGCATTAGTGATAAATTTTCAAAACTCTTTAGATTCTGGAGTAGTTCCTGAGGATTGGAGAGTAGCTAATGTAACCCCACTTTTTAAAAAGGGAGGGAGAGAGAAAACGGGGAAATACAGACCAGTTAGTCTAACATCGGTAGTGGGGAAACTGCTAGAGTCAGTTATTAAAGATGGGATAGCAGCACATTTGGAAAATTGTGAAATCATTGGACAAAGTCAGCATGGATTTATGAAGGGTAAATCATGTCTGACGAATCTTATAGAATTTTTCGAGGATGTAACTAGTAGAGTGGATAAGGGAGAACCAGTGGATGTGTTATATCCGGACTTTCAGAAGGCTTTTGACAAGGTCCCACTTAAGAGATTAGTATACAACCTTAAAGCACACAGTATTGAGGGTTCAGTATTGATGTGGATAGAGAGCTGGCTGGCAGACAGGAAGCAAAGAGTAGGAGTAAACAGGTCCTTTTCACAATGGCAGGCAGTGACTAGTGGGGTACCGCAAGGCTCAGTGCTGGGACCCCAGCTATTTACAATATATATTAATGATTTGGACGAGGGAATTGAATGCAACATTTCCAAGTTTGCAGATGACACGAAGCTGGGGGGCAGTGTTAGCTGTGAGGAGGATGCTAGGGGGCTGCAAGGTGATTTGGATAGGCTGGGTGAGTGGGCAAATGCATGGCAGATGCAGTATAATGTGGATAAATGTGAGGTTATCCACTTTGGTGGCAAAAACAGGAAAGTAGACTTTTATCTGAATGGTGGCTGATTAAGAAAAGGGGAGATGCAACGAGACCTGGGTGTCATGGTACACCAGTCATTGAAAGTAGGCATGCAGGTGCAGCAGGCAGTGAAGAAAGCGAATGGTATGTTAGCTTTCATAGCAAAAGGATTTGAGTATAGGAGCAGGGAGGTTCTACTGCAGTTGTACAGGGTCTTGGTGAGACCACACCTGGAGTATTGCGTACAGTTTTGGTCTCCTAATCTGAGGAAAGACATTCTTGCCATAGAGGGAGTACAGAGAAGGTTCACCAGACTGATTCCTGGGATGTCAGGACTTTCATATGAAGAAAAACTGAATAGACTCGGCTTGTACTCGCTAGAATTTAGAAGATTGAGGGGGGATCTTATAGAAACTTACAAAATTCTTAAGGGGTTGCACAGGCTAGATGCAGGAAGATTGTTCCCGATGTTGGGGACGTCCAGAACAAGGGGTCACAGTTTAAGGATAAGGGGGAAATCTTTTGGGACCGAGATGAGGAAAACATTTTTCACACAGAGAGTGGTGAATCTCTGGAATTCTCTGCCACAGAAGGTAGTTGAGGCCAGTTCATTGGCTATATTTAAGAGGGAGTTAGATGTGGCCCTTGTGGCTAAAGGGATCAGGGAGTATGGAGAGAAGGCAGGTACAGGATACTGAGTTGGATGATCAGCCATGATGGCGGTGCAGGCTCGAAGGGCCGAATGGCCTACTCCGGCACCTATTTTCTATGTCTCGAAGGAGGACAGAAGCAAAAGGTAGAAGGGAGATAAGAAAAACTAACCTGAAAGCTCTGTGCCTTAATGCGAGGAGCATTTGAAATAAGGTGGATGAATTGAATACGCAGTTAGTAGTTAAGGGATATGATATAGTTGGATTTACGTACATGGCTCCAGGATGACCAAGGCTGGAAGTTAAACATGCAGGGGTATTCGATATTCAGGAAGGATAGACAGAAAGGAAGAGGAGGTGGGGTGGCATTGCTGGTTAAAGAGAAGGTGTCTGGTACCTGTAGTGCAGCGGACTATTTGTCTGGCGTAACCCTTTTTGCACTCCATGAACTCAACTTGTTCATTTGGCATTATTTTTGAGTGGTACCTTGCTCGTCTATATGCTAGCCTTTTGCAGCAGGAAAAACGTCTGTTGTTTGTGTTGTTGATATAGTTGTGGCAGTCAGCACACCATGGTGGTGACTTCAAGTGGTACATCACTCATCTATTTAGCACCCATTTTGTGGCCCCTTGGGGGGTCTCCCAGGTCTACACGCAGCCGGTGGTACCCAGCAGACTCCCAATTCCGTTCATTTCAGGTGACCCCCTACACACTCCCATAGTCAGACATTGGTACGTAGTTCGTCTAACCTAATGTCTCTGAGCTGAAGGTCTAGGAGTGCAGCGTAAGTTCACCAGGTTAATTTCCGGGATGGCGGGACTGACATATGATGAAAGAATGGGTCGACTGGGCTTATATTCGCTGGAATTTAAAAGGATGGGAGGTTATCTTATAGAAGCATATAACATTCTTAGAGGATTGGACAGGGTAGATGCAGGAAAATTTTCCTGATGTTGGGGGAGTCCAGAAGCAGAGGTCACAGTTTAAGAATAAGGGGTAGGCCATTTAGCACTGAGATGAGACAATAGGCAATAGACAATAGGCGCAGGAGTAGGTCATTTGGCCCTTCGAGCCAGCACCGTCATTCAATGTGATCATGGCTGATCATCCCCAATCAGAACCCCTTCCTGCCTTCTCCCCATATCCCCTGACTCTGCTATTTTTAAGAGCCCTGTCTAGCTCTCTCTTGAAGGCATCCAGAGAACCTGCATCCACCGCCCTCTGAGGCAGAGAATTCCACAGACCCACCACTCTCTGTGAGAAAAAGTGTTCCCTCGTCTCTGTTCTAAATGGCTTACTCCTTATTCTTAAACTGTGGCCCCTGGTTCTGGACTCCCCAAACATCGGGAACATGTTTCCTGCCTCTGGCGTGTCCAAACCCTTAACAATCTTATATGTTTCAATGAGAATCCCTCTCATCCTTCTAAATTCCAGAGTGTACAAGCCCAGCTGCTCCGTTCTCTCAGCAAATGACAGTCCCGCCATCCCAGGAATTAACCTTGTAAGGTTAATGATGGGAAAACTTTTTCACCTAGAGAGTTGTGAATCTGTGGAATTCTCTGCCACAGAAAGCAGTGGTGGCCAATTAAGGGAATCAAGGGATGGAGAGAAGGCAGGTACAGGATACTGAGTTGGATGATCAGCCATGATCACATTGAATGGCGGTGCAGGCTCGAAGGGCCGAATGGCCTAATCCTGCACCTATTTTCTATGTTTCTATATGGGGAAAAAAAGCCAGAATGGGGTACGGATTTTGAATGATCAGCCATGACCATATTGAGGGAGTGCAGCGTAGGTTCTGACTTACTCCTGCACCTATTTTCTATGTTTCTATGGGAAAGTAACGTGTAGGAAGGAACTGCAGACGGTGATTTACACCGAAGACAGACACAAAATGCTGGAGTAACTCAGCAGGACAGGCAGCATCTCTGGAGAAGATGGAATGGGTGACCCTTCTTCAGACCCAAAATGTCTCGACCCAAAACGTCACCCTTTCCTTCTTCTCCAGTGATGTTGCCTGTCCCGCTGAGTTACTCCAGCATTTTGTGTCTATCTTCGAATAGAAAGTAAAGTTTGACTTGAATTTCAATGCATTTATTGTGGCTTTACATGCTCCATCTGCTTCGCAATAACTTCTTGTCTAATCTTTGTAGTAACAAGGAAGACCGCACTAAGCATTCAGTATACATTTAGTGGAAGTTCCCAGCAGTGGTCTCCGAAGTACCAGCACTACCATTGAACCACAAATGTATAATTGAAACAGTAAGGAGATTATTGTCCGGTGAGATTTGTGTTTGTGTTCGTACAAGAAGAGTATTGGTATTTCAATCTGTGGGGTCAAATTGTGGAATGATTTGGATGTGGAACTCAAGCAAAGCACAAACATTACTCAGTTTAAGAAGTGCAAAACATTTATTTCCCGGAGGTATAATAATGAGGAAGGTCTATGATGACGGTTAAGTTTCAGTTTATTGACACAGTGTGATATTCACGTTGTACATAGAGTTTGGATACTTGTTTATAAACTGTAAATATGTATGTTTGCGTGCGTGCATT